>NC_056734.1:903770350-903965350 GCF_019279795.1 Protopterus annectens | reverse complement strand
ATGTGGCGACACTGATTGAATGCAAGAAAAGCAAATTGCTTAGGGACATTAAACAATATGAGGAAGGAAAAGCATACCCCATCAGGCCCACACACTCCTTACACACATGGAGAAGGCCAGTCAGATATCCCACAACCAATGCGTTGTCCACAACCGAACTAAGGCCTACGACAGAATTACAAGTACCCACAAATGGACCCAACACACCAGAGGTGGATAGACTCCTCATCACATCCAGCCCACTAGCAGGGAGTAGTTCCCAGATGATGGTACATACTCCTCCTAGGGGGCAGCCAAGACCAGAAATGCCTCTCCAGAATCAGCCGACACAGAGAGATCCAGACACCAGTGAATGTGACCACCACGACAACAATGAGGACAACAACAATACAAACCGCAGGACACCGGACAGTGTGATCAATCAAGGAAGGGTTTATCAGACCCCAACAATGAACGACCAGTCTTCCAACAACAACACAAGTGGCAACAACAATGCTTTTTATCTTCAGCAGGACTCACAACCAGAACCAGGACTTATACCAGGTTCAGACCTGGGGGTAATGAATGAAACTGGAACCACAACACGAACAATATTGAGGGAAGGAGGGGGAACAACAATCACAGGGGAAGAAGGAGCGGGAACGGGATACAGTACTAGTATTACTGGGATGGACCACCCTGATCACCCTCCCCATTCACTGATACCAGCACCTGATAGCACTGACTTCAGGTCTCCAGCAGGGGTAGGTGACAGGTAGGTGACATCTTTAACCTCACCACACGAGTTTTCTCGGAAAGCCATCATAAGGTACTGAGGAAAGGCTTTTCTTTCATCCCAGCACAGAGAGCCAACACGGCGGATGTTGTTCTGGACCTCAAATGCTACCTGAGAAAGTTACAACTAAAATTAGATATACAACAATATGAAGTGGAAGAAGATGAGGAAAGCTCAGAAGATAACAACAGATCCCTTATCATGAAGAGCCTGTACACTCCTGCACTCTCCGACACACTGTGCCTCTTTGCGAGTACCTGCGAAAGGGATATCAGGAGACTCCTTTCTGATAAGCCCTCAGCAAAGTGGCACAACCTGAACAGGGAAGAAAGACAGGCTTGGAAGGAACTGAGTCAGGACAAATCCCTACGGATCATGAAGGCTGACAAGGGATCCAGGATAGTAGTGATGGAGCAGGAGAGATATATCCAAACCCTTGAAGCATCCATCATGAATAACCAGTTCTACAAAAAGGTCAACATCAACCAGGTACAACAAAACTTTAAACAAATTGACAACCTACTGTTGGAACTGTACCTCAGGGATGAGATCTCTCAAGACAAAAAAGACTTCATGCAGGTCATGACACCCAGCCTTGGAAAATTTTTTGGAATCCCCAAGGTTCACAAGAACCCTGAAAATCCACCTTTCCGTCATGTGGTATCGAACCGAAGGACAAAAACAGAAAACATTTCACAATACGTGGACCACATCCTTAACCCCATTGTACAGAACAGCAAATACTACACCAAGGACTCCTGGGCTTTTCTAAATGACATCTTCAAACTAAGGCTGGATGGAGGGGAATATTTATTAGTCACCCTAGATGTAGAAGCACTCTACACAAACATCCCCCATGCCAAAGGACTGACCCTCACCAGACAGTACCTGAACAGGCACTTCAACCTAAGTGGGACTAAGATTAATACTGTATGCAGGTTAACAGAAGCAGTATAAAGAAATAACTTCTTTCTATTCAACGGGAAGATTTACCACCAACAGAAAGGGGTAGCCATGGGGTCCAAAATGGCCCCAGCATATGCAAGCTTAGTCCTCAGTGCCTGGGAAGTGGATAAGGTTGAATCACTGCCTGGGTTCAACAACACCATAATGTACAGGCGTTATATTGATGACATCTTTTTTGTCTGGAAGGGGGACAGACTTTCTCTGAGCAATTTTCTGGAAATCCTTTTCCAGAGTCTGGACTTCCTGACCCTCACGGTAGGACATATTGGAACCACCACTCAGTTCCTGGATATCCACCTCACTATAGACCCAGAAAGTGGACAGTTTGACTCCAACATCTACCGCAAGCCCACTTTCCGAAATAACTATCTAGAGTTCAGCAGCCAGCATCCCCATTTCATGAAAAAGAATATTGTAAAAGGACAATTCATCCAGTTATCCAGACTCATTTTTAGGGACGAGGTTTTTATCAACGAAGGTTTTTACCTCAGAAACTTGTTCCTAGAAAGAAAATACCCAAAGTATCTAGTGGACAACCTGTTCCAAGAGATCATACAGCACAGACACTCCAGGTACCCACCAATCCTGGAAAAGGGATTCACAGCAAGGGCACAGAACGGACCAAACAAAAAGGACTGGGTGTCAAGTTTCCCCCTTCCAATTTCTACTGATATGTTTGGAATCAGAGGGGTCCTCACCAACAATTGGGACATCTTGGGAGGAGAAAAAGGTCTGACAAAGTTACTTGGGACATCCCCAAACTTCTGTTTCAAATGAACCTCTTCTTTTGGTGGTGCGTTCGAGAGGAATAAAAGCCCATCCCCACAGAGCGAATTATTGACAGAACCTGGAATGTCTGACTGCAGCAAGTGTATTGCCTGTGTACACATATGAAAAAACAACAACATCACCTTCCTGCACTGCAACAGAACTGTCAGTCTACATGACCACTATGACTGCAACACAAAAAATGTAGTCTACTGTGCTTTCTGCGAACACTGTGGGAATTTCTATATCGGCAAAACAAACAGGAAGCTGAGTAGCCATATTAAAGAACACACTGCAGAAATACACAAACAGGACAGTTTGAATGCCTTGGCTAAACACAGTGCTATTTGCCCAAACTTCACAGGATTCAAATTCACAGTGCTGGAAAAAATAACAGAATTTGTAGGGGACATGGACACATTCCTGCAAGTCTGGGAATTAAAATGGCAGATAGAACTGAGAGCTGATGTCTAGCCAGGTCTCAACGAGACACTGAACATTAAATGTGCACTTTAATGGTATAGAGATTGAAATGTGATAGGGTTTGAAGAACTGTGCAAGAGGGTTTGAAGAATTGTGCAAGTAGATTTAATGTGTTTATGGATTTACAACTGTGCAAGTGAATATAATGTGTTTCCTCTCTCTCTCTCTGACTTTTGACTCCCCCATGCCCCCTGCACACATGCTCCCAATCACCAGGCTAGCCCCCGCTGACCCCACCAACTATACCCCCCGGTCTCACTATTTCACGCAGCCATTCAAGGGGTGATACCATCCAAACCAGCCTACGGGTGGTACCATCCACACTGACAGTCTTCTGGGACACTCTGTTATTCATATGCTCCTTGTCATGGGCGGCCCCCTAACAGCCCCCCTCAAGTCCACAGCGCATTCCTCCCACTCCCCCATCAGGTGGCATACCCACACATTTCTCTACACACACACCAATACCAAAGCATAGTAGGACTCTCTACCTGACTCCTCCATCTTCCTCCGTTCCCTTCTTTACTTACCTTTGGAGGCAACGACACATAAGTTACATATTTATATTAGAATCATCACAGCATGACTGTCATCCTTCCCGGTTCCCCCATCATTTTTTTTTTTTTTTTTTTGCACACAATCCCTTTTGCACACAGTCCCTTTTTGCACACATTCTGTTTTTGCACACGATCCCTTTTAGTATGCACATGGCACCACAAGGCTATTACTGTCTGACCAATTTACCTTATGTAACTGCGATTGTAATGTTAATGAAAATGCACACAGCACCCTGCTTTTTCACACTTTACTATTGCAAAGGAACTGTTGTTAATTTAAAGGGCCTGCTAGAACTAATGTATATAAAGGAAGTGAAAAAGGTTGCTCATACTTATGAAACATGTCTTTCTGAAGAAGTCTTGATAATAAATAAGACGAAAGTGCTAAAGAGTTGTTGGTGTGATTTACTATTTTTTTGAATGCTTTTATTGTCACAAAGTTTATTTCTTAATATATATATATATATATATATATATATATATATATATATATATATATATATATATATATATATATATATATATAGTTCCCCTTTAAAATTGCGAAATACTGAAAGTCGAATTTCAGTATTTTGTGAACATAAAGGCGAATTTTTAATATGTCAAAAGTGCATAATCGCGAATTTGAATATTTCAAATTTGCAGTTATGTCTTTAAGTTAGGTGATATGCGCTGTTTGGTGTGGATGTTGTTTGGAGTAGTGTTTGGATTTACGTAGAATGTAAGGTAAGTGAGTGTTTTGTAAGGGTTTTGGATGGGAGTTTGAGTATATGTGAGATTGTTTGTAAGTTTTATGTGTGGGTTAGGGTAGGAAGGTGAAAGTATGAGTGTGTAATTGTCGGCTGTGTTGGTGTTTGTCTATGGGCTTATGTGTAGTGTAGGTATGTGGATGTGTGGTGTTTTGTTTTTGTGTGTTTATTTGTTTTGTAGTGTGGGTGTTGTGGTTTATGTGTGGTGTTGTGTATGCTGTGTGTTCGGGATTTGCAGTTTTGGGGTCATGAAGTTTTGGTATTTGCAGGTTTCGACTTTATGGTCGCGGAATACTGAAATTCAAGAGTTCAATATTTCACAATTATGAAGTGGAACCATATATATATATATATATATATATATATATATATATAAATATATATATATATATATATATATATATATATATATATATATATATATATATATATATATATATATATATATATATATATATATATATATATATATATATATATATATATATATATATATATATATATATATATATGTGTGTGTGTGTGTGTGTGTGTGTGTGTGTGTGTGTGTGTATGTATATATATATATATATATATATATATATATATATGTATATATATATAGGGTCTATATCCTGTGGAAAGATAAATTATCTACCCTTTTACCTATAACACTTGGAGTCCCCCAAGGAGCCATCTTAGGGCCCCTCCTATTTTCCATATTCATTAATGACTTGCCTAAAGTAATAGCAGACACTACCTGTATTCAATATGTGGACGACTCAACCCTAATATGTTCCACTACAACCCCAGATGAACTACTGACATTATCCCAAAACACATTTAGCATGGTTGAAAATTGGCTCCTCTATCGCCGTATCATACTAAATCCCAAAAAAACTAAACTACTGCTGTTCTCCCCATCACGTAAGTCCTCTTCTCTAACCTTCTCCGTTAAATCTAATAATGGTACAGTTATGTCACCAGACCCCTCAACCAAGGTCCTAGGAGTTATAGTTGACAACAACCTGAAGTTTGACTTACATATCAACCACACAATTAAAACAGTAAATAAAACAAACTTGGCTCACTACATAGGATCAAACCCTTCTTAATTCCCCTAGCCAGAACTGTTCCTGCTCGCACTCATCTACTATCCACGCCTCTTTACGCCTCCCCCTTATTCACAAACCTGAGCAAAACTGACCTGAACAAGCTCATAACCTGCTATAATCATATTGCCAGATTTGCCACTGCCTCTGCCTATAGGACCCACCATTGCCTTAACCTCAAACTACTAGGCTGGCTTGAACTAACTAACCATCTACTGGCTAATCAACTAGTAACTGCCCACAAGATTCTATACCAGCCAGAATGGACACCCGATCTTAAAACTCTCATCACCCCCTACCAGAACCTTAAAACTCTTAGATCCTCCAACAAAATGCTAGTTTTCACCTTCAAAGCAGACAACTTAGCTTGGGAAGCTCTGTTTACCAACTCAGTTGGTAAAGCCTGGAACTCTCTTCCTACAGAACTAACCTTACAACCCCCTTCAAAGCAATTAAAAAAAAAATGTAATCAATACTTCACAATGCAGTGGCTCTATCCTTGCTCTACCCCTGACTAATCCCCACACTCTTCTACTGTTTGCCCAGTTAGGGTCTTCTTGCATTGTCACTGAATCCTAACCAAGTTACAAACTTGTTGATTAAGTGAAGTCTAGCATGTATTTTAAGTAACCTATAAAGAGACACAGAACTATATATGAGCTTGTTGAATGTTGGGTTGGGAACTTGGAAAGTGATCTACATATATATATATATATATATATATATATATATATATATATATATATATATATATATATATATATATATATATATATTGTTTAACCTCTATCTAGAATTATACTAATAGTTGAATGGTTTTAATATCTAAATATGTAACAATTTCTCTGCATTTTATTTCTCTATTGTATTTCATATTGTATTGGGCTGTTCTGTCCTACTGTGTTCTGTATGGAGCTTTTCTCCCCGGGCCTCCACTGAAAATGGACATATATCCAGTTGGACTTTCCTGGTCAACAAATGCAAAAATAAAATAAATAAATAATCAAACTTTTAAAAGTTCAAACACCATATGGTCGAGACCATATGTTCGAACTCTTAAAAGATTGAAAATCAAAAAAAAAACAGAAAAAAACCTACCTGAAAACTTAAGCAAGGGGGCAAGCCCCCCTGCACCCTCCTCACCCCCCACTCTTTAAATATACCAACACCGAGCCCGCACTGCAGTGCAGACAATGGAAAACTTCCATTGTCGCACTGTACGGGGATCTCCATTGAAACATTTGAACTTTTAAAAGTTCGATCATATGGTGTCCACCATTTGATGTTCGAACCTTTAAAAGTTCGACAATGTGATAGGAACCCATGCATATATAGACTTGTAGAAAGCATATGACAGGGTGCTTAGAGAGGAGTTGTGGTATTGTATGAGGAAGTCGGGAGTGTCAGAGAAGTATGTAAGAGTGGTGCAGGATATGTACGAGGGTAGTGTGACAACGGTGAGGTCTGCGGTGGGAGTGATGGATGCGTTTAAGGTGGAGGTGGGGTTACATCAAGGATCAGCTCTGAGCCCTTTCTTATTTGCAATGGTGATGGACAGGTTGACAGATGAGATCAGACAGGAGTCCCTGTGGACTATGATGTTTGCAGATGACATTGTGATCTGTAGTGAGAGTAGGGAACAGGTGGAGGAGACCCTGGAGAGATGGAGATATGCTCTAAGGAGAAGAGGAATGAAGGTCAGCAGGACCAAGACAGAATATATGTGTGTGAATGAGAGGGAGGATAGAGGAATGGTGAGGATGCAAGGAGTAGAGGTGGCAAAGGTGGATGAGTTGAAATACTTGGGATCAATAGTTCAGAGTAACAGTGAGTGTGGAAGAGAGGTGAAGAAAAGAGTACAGGCAGGATGGAGTGGGTGGAGAAGAGTGTCAGGAGTGATTTGTGACAGACAAGTACCAGTGAGAGTGAAAGGTAAGGTCTACAAGAGGGTAGTGATACCATCTATGTTATATGGGTTGGAGACAGTGGCATTGACAAAAAGGCAGGAGTTTGAGTTGGATGTGGCAGAGTTAAAGATGTTAAGATTTGCACTGCTTGTGATGAGGGTGGGGATTTGGAATAAGTATATTAGAGGGTCAGCCCAGGTTGGAAGGTTTGGAGACAAATCCAGAGAGGCAAGATTACGTTGGTTTGGACATGTGCTGAGGAGGGATGCTGAGTATATTGGGAAAAAGATGCTAAGGATGAAGCTACCAGGTAACAGGAAAAGAGGAAGGCCTAAGATAAGGTTTATGGATGTGGTGAGAGAGGACATGCAGGTGGTTGGTGTGACAGAGCAAGATGCAGAGGACAGGAAGAAATGGAAACAGATGATCCGCACAAAAGCACACAGAAAAATGTAGATAATATAGTCGTCCTGTATTTAAACTGTAAAATATGGCTATACTGTTGGTGGACAAAGTCTGATTTCTGGGGAGTCAAATGGCAGAGGCTCATGGTGCTGAGGATCAGAGTGCTTCCACTGGAAATCATTTTTGGCAGATGTGATCACACTAATGCCTCTCTTTATGGTAATTCTCCTTTCTTTGAGTTGGTGCAGCTGAGGAGTTGATATATGTAAGTTTTGAAGTGTGGGTGTTTACCTTCACAATCAAGATGTGCAGAGGGGCTTGCCTTCTGCAAAAAAAAAAAAAAAGAAAGAAACTCAAAAAATGTGCTTTTTGGAGATCTTCTTTTTGTGTGGGGGGTCACAGATCACTGATTCTAGTCACTGACAATCTGATATTTGATAACCTACAATGGAAGTGTGAAATATACATACCTTCTGCATACATGACTGCATGTCTGTACATTTTTATGCATTCCAGTTACTTCACTAGACACAGTGTGCTAAGTTTATGTGGCATACTTCTTATATATTTATATAAGATTATTGAAATCCAAAAACGTACCACGGAGCCCTTGTACCAGCAACAACAAGTAAGTAGTCTTAACGAATTTTTATTTTTCACAAACGTTTTCGCCGCACAAAGGTGCAGCTTCCTCAGAGAAAACAAATTAACAATGAGGTAAAAGTGCACGCCCCTTTTATACAAGGCAAAAGGGAAATGACATCATAGTAAGGTAAAACTCATTGTAGTAATTGGAAAACAAGTATAAACCTTCACAAGAACAACTTGTTCCTCAAAGAAAATATACTAACATTAATTCATGTTGATAATAACCATTTCGAAGTGTGAAATGTTACCAAGGGAATAAACATAAAATTAAAATGACATATTTAAAATTTTTAAAATATGTAAATGAAATCATGACATTAAAATAAAAAATTCAACATGAAAAATCAGTCAAGTAGCAACTCATAAAAAATAAGCATAATATGCAGTAATGGATTAAATCTTGTTAAAGAAGTAATGGTAATCCATTATAAGTATAAAAAATAATAAGCATCTATGTACCTTAAAGATGTTATTGTCTAAACAACAATAATAATTAAAATCTAGACAGTAATTGACATGAGGAGTGCTACACCAAAAACACGCCACATGAAGTCAGAAACAAAAAACATGCCACATGAAGTCAGAAACAAAAAAAAAAAAATTTTGTATGTATTTTGGGAGAAATCATTATGTATGCATAAGGAAGTAAGGTGTACCTACAAAAGAAGATACTACCTTAAATAACTCCTCAACTTGAGTACTGCTGAGATGTTGCAGTTTTCGTTTAAACCCGGGTAGCAAAATGCGTCTAAACGCAGTTGCCACTCCAGTTCACGTACTTCTAAAAGTAGAGTTATTGGGCCTCCCCTGATGTTATTGGTCACTTGGTCTATGGCCATAAACGAAAAAGAATGCCCAGGGTGGCTGGCAATGTGTTTAGCCAAAGCGTTAACGTCAGAATTTTTCTTAATTGCATACATATGCTCGTAGACACGGTCCCTAAGTCTGCGATCAGTCTTCCCCAGATAGAATGAGGGACAGCAATCGCAAAGAGCCAGGTAAACTACTGATCTACTTTCACAGTTGAGTGGAGCTTGAATTAAAAACTTCCTGTCCCTTATAGTATAGGACTGCCCTGCTCTCATTTTATAACACCAGTTGCAGAAACCACATGGGTACATCCCTGTACGCCTATTGAAAGTTTTTTTAGTTAGGTCCTCTGTAAAAGTTCCTTAAGGTTATTATTTCTCTTGAAAATGAAATTAGGACAGAGGCCTAATTTCTCAGAGAGGCCAGGACTCCCCAAGATAAATTGCCAGTTTTTCTTAATCAATGCAGTAGTAGTCTGAGTGTTAAGACTAAATGTATGAACGTAGCTGATGGCAAAATCATGTACGTGGTTGGTCTGAGAGATGTCATTAAGGGAAGGGGAACCCACAATGGGTGACAGTAGTGCGTTGTTAGAACTAAGGTCAAGCAGTGCATGACTTTGTAAGATAGGTTTATAAACCCCGTTTACCCTTTTAGTTGTAACTTCGAGCCTAATTTCATCAATTGGATTCCTCGGGTAACCCCTATTAAGGAACATATTACACAAAAGTGTGCATTCGTTCTCAAAGGTGTCAAGATCACTACACATTCTGACAGCCCTAACCATTTGACCCTTCACAATAGATTTCTTTTGTTTGAAGGGATGGTGGCTTGTGAAGTGCAAGAACGAATTACAGTAAGTTGGCTTTCTGTAAACACAAGATGTGTAGGTGTTCCCTTCCTTTCTCAACTTTACATCGAGGTAGTCGATTTCTAAAGGTGAAAAGTTAGAAGTGAATTTCAAGAAGTCAGTCGTGCCATTAAGAAACTGTAAGAAGTCTGCAGCTTCTGTGTCATTACCATGGAAGAGGATGAAAATATCATCCAGGTAACGTGTGTAAAATTTCACTGTCTGCATCCTTTCACTAGTAAAAAGGAAGTGCTTTTCCCAGAAGCCCATGAAAAAGTTGGCGACAGAGGCCCCACAAGGCGAGCCCATCGCCACACCTTTTTTCTGTAAGAAGTAATCCTTATCAAAAAGGAAAAAGTTACACGAAAGGACTATGTCCAAGACTTCTGTGACCAAATCAATTTCAGTCTGTGGTGCTCCACAGTCTAAAAGTAAAAGAGAAATCCATTCCACAGCTTCTTGGTGTGGAATGGAGGTGTATAAGTCAACAACGTCGATGGTGAGAAAATTATTCCCATCATCGAACGGAATGTTGTTGAAGTTGTCTAAAAAAGACCAGGAATCTTTACATACACCCCGAAGGTCCTTCAGGTATTTAGACAGGATGGTATCCACCAATCTGGCGCTGGGATACGTCATAGATGATCTACCATCAACTAGCGCACGCATAGGGGGATTATTAACATCCTTATGGACCTTGGGGATGCCAAACATGACTGGGATTTTTGGCATTGAGATGTCGATGTAGTTGTAAGTTTCTAGGTCGATCTTACCCTGCAAAAACAAATCTCGAAAAACATCCCTCATCATACTATGGGTACGGTGTATTTCATTAAGAGAAGCAGGAGAATAGGCAGGTGTGTTAAGGACATCACGCATTTTTTCGTTGTACAGTAAATTGTCCATAATTACAAGTCCGCCCCCTTTATCAGGTTTAACTACTCGAACTGGGTAATGGCATAATTCATCTAAGAGGGAGACTTGTTCTTTGGTAATGTTATACCGAGGTGTTTCGGTATAACTATTACATGCCTTAAAGGAATGTCTAATGTCTGCTTCGCAGACCCTTTCAAAAAGCTGAAGAGAAGGGTGAATGGGGGGGTTATACACACTCGGTAGTTTTAGAGAGTCATGTGGCAAGGCAACTTCATTACTAAACAGTAACTTGAAGTTTAACTTTCGGACAAAACATTTTAATTCAATAAGTTCCTTGGATATGTCACCCATTTTACTAGGGACAAAGGTGTAACCGAGGGCAAGTAACTCAACTAATTCCTCCCTTAGTTCTAAATCTGTGAAGTTGTAAATAGTAAAGTCCCCTTTACGGTTAAGTATAATTCTTGGACCATGGTGTAGGAGACAGGGATTAAGGTCAGCAGTCATAATAGAGAAAGAGGAGTCACCTGCTATGTGGGAGGTATGTGAGTCCGGACAGTCGAGAACTGAGAGATCAGGGGAAGCTTCTTCTATATAAGATTATTACCAAAAAACTCTCCCACACGGTAACAATTAAGCACTTATAAACTAAAAACACTGCCAAGTTGTTCCAAAAAGCTTTAATCAATCTTCTGATGAAGTTCATTAATAAAACGAATGAAAGCGCTTAATAATTTTATGATTTTTGCATAATTAAAGCTTTACTTGGCAACATTTTTAGTTTATATTTATAAAAAAAATTATATATTTTTATGAAAATCCCCATTTTCAAATTTGATATATGAAAGAGACTCATCCCCTCCCAAAGAGCAAGCAAGCCTATCAAGCCACAACATATCAGTTTCAACCACAATTTACAGCTTTTCCTGTTAACAAAAGTATATTGCAGCTCTATGATTTATTGTAACTATTAAAGTCATTTGTAAAAACAGGCTTCCTGATAAATATCTGAGATAATCACTACCACTGTTTAAACAACATAAATTTTATTTTATTTGCTATTTCTCACCAAAGTTAACTTGTAACTTAAGGTAATTTAAATAATAAACTTTAGCATAGCTTAAAGAATATTAAATGTGAAGCATACAAAATTATGAAGAAAACAAAAATAGATATCTTCTGATATTTCTCAACAAAGCTAGCAGACTGAGAAAAGCAGTAAATATTGAACTATCACTTGCAAGTATTTTACCTCTTTGAGACTTAATACACTCCAAATAGGAAATGGTCTCTTAACATAGCTTATACATTTCAATATCCAAATTAGATAATGCTCTACATTCTTGATGAAGTAGCCAATCTATTTCTCCCAAAGAGAGGCTCAAACTCCTGCCATCATCACTAAACCAGAGGACATTATCTACTCCCATTTGTATTCAGTCAAATTGTATCCTTACCCTGTTGTTGTTTTATGGCAGTGACTTGTCTTCTTATCTAACTGATGCATAGGTTTTCAACTGTTTTTATATTAGTGTACTGCCTTAACCATTACAATTATTGAGATGCACTTTTGTTGCTGTATTTTTTATGAGTTTTAGTTTCTGCAACACAGTGTGCTCTGAAGCCTTTATAAAGTCTGTGCACAGCACTATTCATTCTCAATTATAAAAAAATGCATGCATGCACTCAGTCCAATAGACTATAATAGAGAGGAATAAATACATACCTGATTTCATGAGCTCTGTAGCAACTCAAACATCAACTGATTTTTGCCTAACAGTTTCTAATATTAGACACCCAAGAGTTGCTAAACAGTATTCTTTCAAAACCAGGGGCAAACCTCTTAGTGAAAAGCACATACCTGAAAGTAGCACAGACCATAAAGACAAAATTGTTATCATTGTACCCTGTACACCTTGAGATGCAGCAATTAATTCGAGAAAGCAGTGCCTGGTAAAAAAAAAAGAAATGAAAAAGCATTTTTTTTTTCAATAAATCATATCTTACAAAATCTTTCCTAACATACAGTTGCAGCTTTACTTCTGATAACAAGATGTCATCAGAAAGTCAAGAATTCCAACCCACTTCCTTTACACACTTTAGGAAGGGGGAAATTCATCATCCTTGATGCAATCATTTTTTAAAAAAGTTCTTTTTTGGCATAAAAACATATTTTGTGGAAAAAAGAAAAATATAACCACCACAAAACAACAGCAAAGTTAACAAAATAGATATGGATTCCTGATACCGGATTATGTTTCACCGGTGTGCACACATTTTTAAGGACGTGGAGTCACTAGTTGACACTTCAGAAAAGTTTCCCTATCCAAAATTTAATAATGTCATTGGATTCAGCTGCAGTGGTTCATGCCCTGGTAACGTCAAGTCTGGATTATTACAATGCTCTTTTCCTTGGACTGCCAGACGCTGATCTCTCATTTCTATAGAGACAACTGAAATCTGTAGCTAGACTGCTGACTTGAAACATTAATTCTTGTCATATTTTCCTATCCTGTTTGGTCTTTATTAACTACTGGTCACCTCCAGACCACAAATGTTATTGGCATTCCTAGCATTCCATGTAATGAGTAACCAATGAGAGTTAGCTGAATAGGGAGTAGGAGTCTGAGTAGAGAAAAAGCATACTGGAATGAAAACCAAAGCAATGCCACTTCCTGTGGGACATCCACATTTGGGCAGCAGTTGAGTATGATCTGTATTTTTATTCTTCCATCACAGACCAAAAGAATATGGAAACTAAGCAATGGATGGCAGAAGGCAAAAAAAGAACTGGCTGCCAATGGCATTATCAGTAGTGGTTGATGTTTGTATTTGAAAGATTCTGCACTAAATCAAATACTGCTTCACCTTGAGTTAAAAGAAAATTACTTTCTCCCAACGAATATAATACTAGAGGTTTGAATTTCAAATATTGGAAATATATGTAAATAATTATCTCATTTACCCTATTTCCATACTCATTAACCTCAGTTTTATTCACTGTGAAATTATTTGCTGTTAACATAAATACTATAAGATATTCTTTTGTGGATTATACAGACAGTAATACACAAAAGAATCAGCAACATATTGATTTAAATTCATCCTGTGCATGTAATCATTATAATCACTGATGAATTATAATGGGGTGAAACAGGCAGCCCCCCAAGGGTCCACAGCCTCAAGGGGGTGGGTGGCAGCCATGACCAGCCAAAAAAATTTCATTTTAGCTCTTTCCATTCATGTCTATAGTACAACAAAAAAGTCTTTCTTTTTCTCAGACCAGGATGCAGCAAGCACAATTTCTACCCCTCTAGCTCCCCAACAGTTAAGCTATGTACAGAACAATAGAAAGTAAATAGCACAGACTCAACCAACAAGAATAAAAAGTGTTCAACTGCTTTGATTAACTTAGAGAACTTACTGAATGAAGGCATCTCAAATGGAGATTGAATTGCTGCTGCTTAATGATGGAGATTGAATTTGATGGAGAGTGAGATGTTACTTTAATTAGGAAGTTTGAAGAACTGCAGCACTGATCTGATCTGGCTGAAATTTACTGAAAGGAGCTGCATAGCAGATGAAAGAGTAAGAGTGTGTGTATCACTGCTGCTTTCTGATAGAGATTGAATTGCTGCTTTATACCTTATTAGAGTTTTAACCCTATTATTAGAATTTTAAAACAGATTTATCATGCATCATATGGGCACTACTGTTAAGTGACTTGCTAAGAGTCATACATTAGAAGCATTTTGGTAAAAAAAATAAATAAAACCCTGCAGCCTTGATTACAGGAAATAGCTCATTGAGATCCTGGAACCTTAATCATCAGCACTAACTAGTAGGCATTCACACACTTCTTCATTTTCTGATAAATCACAGAAAGTTAAAAGTCATTGAGGGTTACAGTCAGTCAGTAAATAGTACCAGTCAGTAGAGTTTTGTGTGATATTAATTCTCTGCTTCCTGTAGTCAGTCAAAAACACAGGGTTTGAGTCTTTTCACCTCTATTTGCCCACTGCTTGACTTTGGGCAAGTTGTAATTGATGGTCAGACCTGTGTGTATCTGTATAAATGCTTGATGCCTGCATCCAACTATTTCACTTGTAATGTCCATATTAATGTATTGCGTTAATGCTGCTCTTTCCTGTGTCAGGTATGTAGGTTTTGAATTGCCACCCTTTTTACTTTAGTCTGGCATTTGGCAAAAAGAGTTATGGCTGTTAACTGTTATAAAGCATTTGATTCCCTCAGCCCTCATGTGCCTAATGCATGACCTTGCAGGTCACTTAACCAGACAGTGCTTTGGGGAAATTCATGCTTTAATAGGCCTGGATTGTGTGATATATAGTCCATACATGTCACATTTTAGTAATATATTTTCACAGTGATGTCTTTACAGCATCCAATAAATGTGAAAGGGTTAACATCTGTCAGATCATATAATCTGCATTATTTGGAGTGATGATCAGAACTGCCTCATCTCCAGGATTCATGATGCAGTCATTGTGGCATATTACTGTGACCCAGTCTTTGCTACAAGATCAGATTGTAAAGGATTGCTGCATTTAGTTAAAATGTGTTACTCTGGCTGGTAGCTCAGAGGACTAAATCCATTATTAATGAGTTGTTTCCTGTGCCAAGGGCTCATGGTTTGAATCTTTCTACCTTGCTGTATCTACTGTGTGACCTTAAGTTATTTACTAACCAGGCAATGCTTTAGTTCTTTGGGTCAACTGAGAATTAGGACTAGGCTCCTTAATGGCCTCCTGGACTGCATGTCAAGCAACTATGAACCTGTACTTTTTTTGGCAGTGATTCTCTATTGCATAGCTGTTCTAGCTCAGGATATGCTATGGCAATATCATTAGCAAACTAAATTTTTAATGCAACATTGGCCATTTACTATTCAAGGGCAGTATGCACTGCATTGAAATGCAAAATTGTTTTCCATCAGCAACATTTGCAATAGAAACAGTTCTCTTTAATCTGGAAATATTCAGATAACTTTTACTTGTGTATTTTGACTTATTATATGTTATCAGGTAGCCAATGTTTCTTTAGCTTTCAAGATAAATATTCTTTTATTTAAAATGTGCTACATATAACCAGGTCTTATGATGTGATGCTAGTGATCTTTATACAGTTTCATGTAGTCCATCCAAAGCTAAAGCAAAAAAAAAAGTAATTCCACCTGTAATAAGCAGACACCAACTCCAGATAGGAAGCCCCACACCAGTGATGTAGAGATCATCAGAAACAACTTTATTTTGGTTGAGTTCATCCAAAGCTACCAATAAAGTACATGTAATTTATTAATTTATAACAACAAGGGTATACACAGTCTACAAAATGTCTATAACTGCTAATGGGGGTGGGGGAATATCTGTGGATGAAAGGACCTTATGCTTTTATCATAGTTTTTAAACAGTCTTTAATCTGGCTTTGCAGGACTAGTGTGCACATTTGCATGAACTAAGTTGTTATACTTTACTATATCTACTGTGTGTTTGCATGAAATAAATTTGAAGTATGTTACTTTGGTCATTATTGTTATTATTGTTAGTATCAATTTATTTAATTTTTAACACAGGCATTTGAGATGGATGCAGTCAACAATGTAGCCATAATTGTTTTACCTGCAGGATGTCAATATATTAAAATGACTGTACCAGCTGAATTGACAAAGTTAAAAACATCATTAGTCTGTCTTTGCAGGACTAGGATATATTTGCTTAAAGGAAATTGGAATACTTTACTGTAGTCATTTTAATCACAATTAGACAGGTAATGTGTACACAGTCAATAAACTGACTACAATTGACTAATATGGATATCAGTGGCTTATAAGGAGTCCATTTTTATGGTTGAAATGCTCTGAAATTGGTATTTTATCATTTTTATTTAATACATTTTGTTTCACTACCTGCTGGAAAAAAGTATCAAAACTACAAATATAAAATACACTCTAACAAATGTTGTTATTTTAGACAAACAAAAAAATAATAATTTAAAACAAGGTGAATTCAAAAAAACACATGCATTTATGCATTGTCCTAAAATGTGTGTGGGGGCCCATGTTTTTAAAATGGGTCAGTATTTAAATATTGGCAATCAAAATGCCAAGTATCAACATAAAAAAAAAAAAAAGACTAAAACTCCAGAAGAAGAGCAAATCTTGAAGAGTGCTCTTCTACTGTAAACTTTTTTTTTTCATTTTTTTCCAGGGGGCAAACCCCCTACACCACCAAAATTATATTTTCTAAGTTCACCATACTTTGGAGAAAAGGGAATATTCTCTGAGGAATGGCCATCCCAGACTTAGTATATGTAAATACATTTTGGCCATTCAGTCTCCATGTTTTGGGTCCCTACATTTCAAATAGTCCCTTTGAAAACAGCCTGGTGCCCAAGGTACACTTAATCCACCATTAATTATACTTCTGTTGTCTGTGCAGCATCAGAAGAATGCACTGAAGTTATTTTCCAAAAGCAGTTTGTTGGATTAATCTTATTTACTTAACACATTGTGCCTATAGGTCACTGCCTGTTTTTGGAATAGATTGCTTTATTTAAATGCCATCTTTGAAATTTGCAAATCTGAAGCATCTTGACTATACAGTACAGAATTTTTGGTACTTGAAGTTTAGAGTTTAATGTGTTAAGTAAAGCTGCTGCATGTGGTTGATATACCTGTACTGTAATGTCAACTAGCAATTTCACTACTTATTGTGTTGGCAGCAAATTAAGGCAATGTAGATTGTGATGTGGATGGGTACTGTGTATGCAAGACACCAGTCTAATTGAGCCAAACTCTGAAGAAATGTGGAGGACTGAGTAATTATCTCAGCACTTTGTTTGCTTTCTTACTATGGGTATACAAAACTATTGGTTAGTCATTATAAAAAATGGTTACCTGAGCAGACTATTAGAAAAACAGTTCATAAAAAATGATTACCTCAGTAGACTGTTAGGAAAGTGGTCTGTAAAAAGTTGTTATCCCAGTAGACTACTAGAAAACCTATTCATTTCTCTATGTGCCCCAACAGAATTCTGCTTACTATATTGATCTGTAGCAGAAAGCTTTGTTGTTTTTTACCTTATTTTGAGTGAATGACAGTTGTTCAGTCCTCACAAAGCATTGTGTTCCCTCACAAAGATCAGAGAATATGTGTATTATCTCATTTATTCCTCTGACCTTTCACCTGGCTTCTCTGTCATTTGAACACAGAAATAATGTACTGTATTTTCAGTGTTGTCATTCCTTGGTTTGCTTAATTAAGATAGTGGATGCATCTGCTGATTGCAAAATAATGGTGACAACTATTTTTTTTTCTGGCAAGACGTTTTTGATATATATTTGCTTTTGTGATAGCAGTTTTGCTGATGTTATTTATCTTGGTACAGTACCAAATGTTGTTACAAGGACATTATTCTTCCAAATGATTATTGGGCCCTGGTTATTAGGTACGGGTGGGAACTCAATGTGGTATTGTTGTGTACAGAATGCCATTGTGAGGTCTGTTTTTTTTCTGGACATGATCAGACTGACAAGTAAAAGTAGTTATAATGTCAGGAATTTTCATATCAGAATAAAGACATAATTCAGTGCTTATATTTTTGCATCATTTTGTCACTCTTAATATTTTTAAACTTGTCTTTCTGAGAATTGCAAAAGCCTAATGGAAGTAGGAAGAGATATATGCTTATTCAATATATACATTTTATGCTAATCCGATTCCAGATTTTTGACCAGCTGTATCCACTTTTCAGGAGCATGTGTACTTATGTTTAATGTCTGCAAGTTGAGAAATATGCCTGTGACACAGGGAACCAGATTCCATTTTTTGATTCATGTTTAGGACTCAATGGCATAGAGAGTCCTGGAAAGTCTATATTGAAATTAGGAGTGGCATTACTGTTTGGGGGAGAAGGTTCCCCAAAGATAACTCATTTTTTTGAATAAGGCTCTTATTTTAACTTCAAAGCACTCTATATCAAAACAATCAAAGTATAGCTTGCTTTTTCATTTACTTGAGGTATATCTACAAGTATGGGGTTTAAAGTTCAAAGTACAACTCCAACCTGAAATGAAAACAGTTTACTACTATACCAGCTTCAGACTGGAAAGAAAAGAAATACATTCATATTATTACTTCTTTAATAATGTGGGTCAGTTGCTATAATACTAAAATACAATTGAACAAATTAAAAACAAATTAATGTCAAAACTAATTGAGAGCACTTAACTGAAATATATGAATATGCTTCCAATAAATAACCAATCAATGGAGGGGATACCATAAGTGTCTCGCCTTGATTGGACATCCAAAAGTCTTGTCTCCAACATATACTACTCGATTGGACCAGATAAAACAATTCTGTTCTATCAAGGTATAACATAAAGCACCAGTTAAATCAGAAAATGGATGTTGGATACAAGAATTCTTATGTCCAATCATGGTGGGGCACTTATGGTATCCTTTCCATTCATTGACTCTTTATGGAAAGCATGTTCTGATATTTCAGTTAAGTGCTCCCAGTTGGTTTTGTATTAACTTGTTTTTAATAATTAATTCTTTTAATATGTGATTTTATTTTTGGAATGTGATTGATTTATTGTTGTTTTATATATGTGTTGTGAACATTTTTCAATGGTCTGAAGAAGTGGTTCTGTTCTACCATGAAAGTACTTACCATTTGAAGAGACTTTTGCCTTGACAGTTGTGATAGCCTAGAGTTATATTCTTTTTTTTCATTGCAAAGCTACCAAATCCCAAAGATCATCAGGTGAAGATTCCAAATAGCACTGATCACTGAAACAAGCTATGGTTCAGTCAATGTGTAAATTATAGACATATTTTGCATTATAGTCAGTACTTGACCATATATAGAATGGTCCAGTTGACTTACATGTATACTGAGTTAACTGAGAGGATGGAAACATCCAACGGTGCATATTTTTCTGTATGCATTGGGGAGGTGACCTGTGTTGCATATCCATAATGGATATCTGACAGCACATGTAGCAATCTGACAGCTTCTTTACCATCAGAAACAATCACTTCCAGATTTGTAGCACTATGTAATAACCATTCGATTCAGTGTATTTCCAATTTTGTTTGAACTATTACTACAGCAGCAACTATGGGCAGCATGGCATTCAGCAGGTTTTATACTTAGTCCCCTTTTTATACCTATAAGGTTGTGCAAGAACAAACAACTGATAAAATATAATCAGATCCTGCAGATAGACTAGTGGTGGACCGTAGCTGGGATAGCTACTAAAGTTCAAAAAAATGACACGGATATATGAAACTTGAATTATGTCACTGATAAAACAGAACGAAAAAAAGATGAAAAAACACTTCTTTTAAATCCACAGAAACCTCACTGCTTCGCCGAATTGGCAAGATGTTGAACTAAAGTGTAACAAAAGACTGTTACACACTGATGTTTAGCAGTTCAAAGTTAAGTAGGACTAAATCTGTTTATATCCCAGGCATATACATTCCTATAACTCTTCCAAATGATGCAAAGTAACTTGAACACAACTCACAACAGTCTGTGTGGGGAGACCATAACAAGCATAAAAAGTACCTTAGAATGTTTGTAAAAGCTGATGAAATGTTGTAGAGCAAATGCCTGGTGCTCAGGAAGTCCTGACTATCCGTTTAGCTTGTGGTAGAGAAAACCCAATCCAATACTTTGTAGTTAGAAAAACACAAGAAGCTTCCCTTTGCAAACTCAATAGTTCCAAACTTGCAGGAAGCAAATGAAGCACTAGCACAATTGCTATATAAACAAACTCAGAAGTTCCAAACTCATACACTGTTATACACTGATGTTTGGAAGTTCAAAAGTAAAGTAGGACTAAATCTGTTAATATCCCAGGCATATACATTCCTGTAACTCTTCCAAATGATGCAAAGTAACTTGAACACAACTCACAACAGTCTGTGTGGGGAGACCACAACAACCATAAAAAAGTACCTTAGAATGTTTGTAAAAGCTGATGAAATGTTGTAGAGCAAATGCCTGGTTGCTCAGGAAGTCCTGACTATCCGTTTAGCTTGTGGTAGAGAAAACCCAATCCAATACTTTGTAGTTAGAAAAACACAAGAAGCTTCCCTTGGCAAACTCAATAGTTTCAGACTTGCAGGAAGCAAATGAAGCACTAGCACAATTGCTATGTAAACAAACTCAGAAGTTCCAAACTCATAGGAAGCAAAAAAGGTGCTGTAGACTGAAAATAAATCCTTTATTACAACGATAGCATTCCTTAAGCACTAGTTGAGCGCTTTCATCTGCACCATCGCAGACTTCATCAGAACTAGTGCAAAACATTTAATTAACTCATTTAAAAACAGTTTTTGGCGCCAAAACTTTGTTACTCAATTTAAAGAAACAGTACTCCATTTGTAACATAACTAATATTGGACCTATATAAAAAACATATAAATCTTGGTGATTTATGTATATACATACCAAAAGTAAATACAAATGTATATATAATTATAAATATTGATTTTAAAAGTCACTAAAAATAATTATTCATATGGTATTGTGATTGAAATACTAAAACATGAATTAAATTCACTATGTGTACTTACATTTCATCAAATATTGCAGCCATAAAAATATTATATATCAAGAATTAAAAATGGTGTTATACTTATAAAATCATTAATACCTGGATTCCTGGTGGAATCAGTTAAAATCTGCCACTTGCTTTCTTTACAGGCCAGTCTTGTTTTCCAATCCCCTCCAAAAGGAATTTCCTTCACCTCATCTATTATCATAAAAGAGAATGTGTGTCCCTCACCATATTCCTTGATGTGTCTGTATAGGGCATTTTTACTATCCATTTTCCTAATTTTATAATAATGCTCATAAATACGTTTCTTTAACTCTCTTTCTGTTTTGCCTATATAATAGGCTGGACATTTTTTGCACAGAGCTAAATATACTATGTGCTTGGTGCTGCAATTTCCACCTATGCTCCTAATTTTACTGTGATTAATGTCATTCAAAACAATATCACTGTTGGTGTTTATATGTGTACATTGTTTGCATCTTCCACTTTCTGGTGAAAACCTTGTCTTTATTATTGTTTCTGCCTTTCCTAACTTGGAATGTTCCAGTAATCTTTTATGTTGGGACCAGTTTTGTATACTATCTTAGGTTCCTCACCCAGTATATTTTGTTGACATCTGATACTGTGATAATGTCCCAATATTTCTTTATAATGTCCTTAATCTTGGTGCTGTGAGGGGTATAGGTCAGAACACACACTCTACCCATATTTGCTTTCTGCAAGTTAGCGTTAATCTCTTTATCAAGACCTAGCAGTGGTTTGTATTTTATTCCCCATTGGGATTTGACAAATTCAATGGTGTCACTAATCATGTTGCTGGGATATCCTCTCCTTTCAAATAAATCTGCTAACAGAACCATTTCTCCTTCCATGAATTCTCTAGTTGATGACATTCTAGCACATCTAATGCACTGTCCCTTCATAATATTTTTGAAAATGTGTGGTGGATGTTCACTTCCAAAAATAGATAATCATTAGAGAATGTGCTTTTTCTATGTATCTTGGATGTAAAACCTTCCTCATTGGAACCTATGAACACATCCAAATATGAAATACCTGAGTTATTTGTTTCATAGGTAAATTTCAAAAATTGGTAGTTTCGTTGATGTATTCAATAAATTGTGGTATTGTCTCGTTGGGTCCCTTCCACAGAATGAATATATCGTCCAGAAATCTTACATAGAAGGTGATGTAGCTGGAGAATGCACAGTTGGTAATGAATTCATTCTCCCAATCAGACATAACCAAGTTTGCAAATATGGGGGCACAAGATGCCCATAGCAACTCCCTTGCTTTGTCTGAAAAATTCACCCTCGAAAGTAAGATAATTGTGATCCAACACTAGGCCCATCATATCCATGATTAGATTTATTTTATCCCAGGTCAATGTAGAAAACTTTCTAAGACTCCTGGCAAATCTCTCTAGTCCCTCGTCCTTAGGAATACATGAAAATAAGTCACATACATCAATGGTGATGAATGTACATTGTTCTGTCCATTTGTCAGGACTGAGTTTACTCAAGAAATCCCATGAGTCTTTGATGATGAATGGTACATGTGTATAAATATGTTTATCCATCTATCGATCGTTACTCCTATGTTATATGTTTTTGACTTTGAACCTGAGATGATGGGTCTGAAGGGTGGTTTGGTCAGAGACTTATGAATTTTTGGTATTCCTATTATGCAAGCCATCACTGGATGATCAACTTTTAGAAACCTATATACTTCTTCTGTGATGCGGTTATCAATAAAGTATTCTTCCAAAGCTATGTCAATTCTTCTAAAACCTTGGTTAATTTGATTGATTGAAACCTGTTGGTAATTCCCAGAATGGTATAAAATATGGTATATCTCAGTGATATAATCTTTTTGGGGATAAATAACTGCCCCTCCCCCCTTGTCGGGTTTCATTATTCTTACGTCTTTTTATACATATATTCATTCAGTACCGCTCTTTCTTCTTTGGAGATGTTATCTTTGTTAATTCCTGTTTTTCCGATATTCTCTTGTGATTTCATGGTTGAGTAGATACAGTTCTTTACATATCATTTGTTCAAATACATTCACTTGTGAATTGTACTGAGGTATAAATGTACTTTTTCTTTTAATTCAGTGGGTATATATGTGGCCTCATCATCCTTTCCTTTTCAAATAGTAGAGCCAGGTTAAGTCTGCGACTATATAATTTGATTTCTTTGATATGATCTACTAGATTGAATTTCTGTGTAGGGATGAATTTGGTTCCTTTGCATAAAAGGGAACATAATTCTTCATGAATAGGGACATCTGTGTAGTTGTACACGTTGAAGCCTTTATAGTGCGTGATACTAGGTTTTTCTTTTCTAATTCTGATGTATCTACCTCCTGTATGTCTATTTTCACAGTTTCATCATGTCCATCATTTGAATTTTCATTGTTGATGTTGAAGGGAGATGGGACCACGTCAATCTCTCTAGATGGAACTAAAATGGCAGGAGGAGAGACAGTAAAACCTCCAACTGTCGTTCTAAACTGACAAACTCTGGATTTTACTTGTATTTTCTGCTGCTCTGGTAATTTGTTTTTCCATAATTTTGATGTTGTCTTCCTCCCTGAAAATTTTCCTGTCTGTCCACCTGTCTTCTACCTCTTACATGTGTATATCCTTCATCTAATCTTTCTTTCCTATCTTGTGGCCAAACATATACCTTACAAGTTCTATATAGCTCCATATCACGCTCTAATTTTTTGTTTTTCCTTCGGAAAATATTTTCCGCTGTGGTTTCTGCCATTTGGAATTGTTTGTGGTATAAATCATACCACTGTACAAAACTATTACTACAGCAGCAACTATGGGCAGCATGGCATTCAGCAGGTTTTATACTTAGTCCCCTTTTTATACTTATTTTGCTGTGTGATATTTGGAAAAAGCCATGTCGGTGTATTCCTCTAATTGTAAACAATAGATCATTGTTTAGCCAGTGTGCATGTTTCTTGGGTTAATGCTGTCTGGACTTATGGTTTATAAAACAGCCGAAAGCATGGTTTTCTTTAGTGTAAAATTTGGTTTTGTTAATTTTAGTTCATGATACTTATGGTATTTCTTTAACAGATTCAACAGGCTAGTTTGAAAATGAAATATAGACTAGTAGTCATATTCTTGATATGTTAGTCATGTCTTCTGACTAATCACAGTGGAACCATATCATTGTTATAACAAATCCAATCACACATATGGAGGAAGTTCATCTATGCTATTTTATGTGAATGACTATGGCCATGGTTAAAATTCAGCACAGCACTTAGGGGAACAAACATCCCTGCTTTTGAAAGCGTCTTATCCAAGTAGACTTTATCACAAGACATCTATGAAATAAGTAATTATTGCCTGTCAATAATTACTTTATACACTTCTTCAGTGTATTCCAAATGGGATTTGAACACATGCCTACATATATCATGGTCACATGGCATGTGTATTATCTACTGACACCACAGATGTATTTGTACAACAGTTGTGAGAAAGTAGAAATTTGAAGGGAGAGTGAAAACATTATGGTAGACTGACAAATGACATGAGCATTGTACAACACACAACAGCAATTGGTCTCAGCATACCTTATGAACAGTTCAAACATCACATTGAGGTTACAGAGAACAGTGAAAGCCATGATAGTTGACATACAAAATTCATATACATGCTTTTATCAGTATTGTTTTATTGCTTATCAGTAGAGCTATGTAGCTAAAGACAAATTCTCAGTAATGTTTGCCACAGAATGAAAAATGAGGATTGCTATTTTCCAACATTGAATAGTGATGTTGCTTTATACTAACAGTTGTGCAATGGAAGATACAAAAAATGTGCAATGCGAAACTGTTCATGGTTACAAGAAAGTGCAGCACTTAGGGGATAAAAATCTACCATCCATTAAAAAACATAAAGATGTATCACACTTGCTGAGTAATCCATTCCTGCCTTTAAGCAGCTGCTTTTCTACATAAACACACAAGATGCACACTGCTGGATTTGAGCAACTGCCTACATAATTCATATTCTCTAGATCTGTGCACTAGCTGCTGACACTACTGAAAAAGTCATAGCACTGTACACAGAAAGCCTACTGTTGAAGGGATAACATGAGCAGTGTTGAATGCATATGCCCCCATTAAAAGAGAATACAACACCTGGGAGAATCAAACCCCTACACTTGTGAAAGTGTTAACACTAAGAATTGTACATGTCATATCTGTTGAGTAAGCCACGCCTGTCTGTAACCAACTGTTTTTTACACACTCATACAAGGAACAATCTGCCAGATTTAAACACTTGCCTATATAATTCACATTCTCTAGCCCAGTGCACTAGCTGCTGACCATAGGAAAAGTCATAGCACATTTGTCAGGAAGCTGATAGTTGAAGTGATAATATGAGCAATATCTTTAAATGCATAAGGCTTCATGTAAAAGAAAGTACAACACCTCGGAATCATAACCAGTCCACATGTAAAAGTGTTACCACTATGTAGAATTGTACACATCACATCTGTAGAGAAAGGCATGAGGTCTTATAAACAGTTGTATTTTAACACATTCATACAAGTATACAGTGTGGTATTTGAGCAATTGCCGATCTAACTCATATTCTCCAGACACATGCACTAGCTGCTGACACCATACAGAAGTCAGAGCACATTTGTCTGAAATATCACAGTTAAAGAGGTAACATGAGAGTGTGTTTGAACTCATATGACTTCCTTTAAAAGGAGTACATCACTTGTGAAAGTGTTACCACTAAGTAGAATAGTACATATCACATTTATTGTGCAAGTGGTTGACACATGTATGGAAGGAAAAGCAATGTGCTTTGTGAAAAAGGCAGTGACAGTTTGTAGATATAACTCTGCACCATACCACTGATAATTCTAAAATCAGATCAGGGGTACATTAAGTCATCAAGCCTATTATACTTAAAATAATAACTGTCCCTTCATACTGATATCACTATTTCTTTCTGTCACACATTGAGTCTAAGCATATTAGTGTGAGAAAAAGCATGTAAATATAACTGAAAGCAATTTCTGATAAGTTTTTGCAATAGGTCATGAAGAGTATCAGTGACTATTACCTCAATATGGGTACTGGTGCTGCTCAATGTCAAGCACTGGGCAATGGTGAAAGTAAAAGGAATAATTTGTTATACTGTTTGGTCTTATGTCTATGCGTGTGTAAAATGATACGTGTTACTTCTCATAATTTGTTGTGATAGGGACGTATAGTTGTATGTAAGACTGATTCTAAATTCACGAATGAAATGGAAGTCATGTTGAACTAACTGATATGCTCCACAGTAACGCTGCATCAGGTGAGGTCTGGTGGGTGATAGGGATATCTGTAACACAGCGGAATGAAGCACATGCATTCCTGAGTGTTTCCTCTAGATGACTGCATTATCCATTGTTGCCATTAAGTCTTGTGTGTATGTGTTCATCAGTGAGAATTTGCTGTAAGTGCATACAATGTGCAGAATAATAGCAAGGTACATATACAACTGATGTGGATATTGCACTCATTGACATCAGTCTGCAAATATGTTTATAGGTGAACATGTTCAATTGCACATCCTGTCAGGATGTGAAGGAAAATGTGAGACAATCTCAACCTCATTTACATACAACACTGTGCTGAGTGCTGTAGAATGGACTTTTTATATCACATATACACTGAGCCAGTAAAGCATTTACAGGTAATAGATGCCACTGACATTACTGTCCTTCAGAATTGCTTACTGAAGTGTAATGCTGCCAAGCTTAGTTGCACAACTGATATCAAAGTCTTTGTGCATTACCAATTATTTTTTGAGCTTTTGTCAAAAGACATGAAATAGCAGTAGGCTTTGCTGCTTGATACCAATCTTTGCACAAATGCTGAGTACAGAAATAGATATTTCTGTTTATAAACCATTTGTGTCCATTTGTTTGCCATATCCTTCTACTTTTTGACCAGATTACAGATGTGAAATGAGATAATAAGACAGAGGTGAAATTGGTGAGCAGGCAGTGGTTAGGACACTAGGGGGATCATTCAGGATTGTTCAGGATGGTTGTGGGATAGGACCATATCTGTCCACTTCTTTGCATAAGAATGGATATGTACAAACATTTTGAAGAAATGTGGATACTTACATCATAAATGATGAATGAGAACAACTTTAAAGTTTATGTGACCAATTTGACCAAATCAGGTGTGTAATTCACACACATAGGTGGCATGGAGAGTTATGTGTAGGACGAAATTTGTTTTGCAGGACAGGTGCCCTTTTTAAGAGACAGAAGATCATTAGGAATGGTAATTGGAATATCAGGGGTTGTATGTAGGTCAGGTTATGTAGCAGGGGCAGGCATGCAGAACTCACATGACAGACAGGGATGGTGATGAACACAAAGAAAGAGAGAAAAACAACAATGAAGATAGGTATGATTTTCAGAGCAAACCACTGTCTGGCATGATCACGTTGGGAATTTACTCCTCACCTTCAGAACTTTCACCACTGTCTCCTGTCACAGAAACCTTGGGCAGTGCTGGAATGGCAACAATTTCACGATCTGCTAATATGGACAACAAGACCTCTCTCTTTTATCTCTTTCACTAGCCCTGCCAGCTCCTAATAGGTGATATAATTGCCAATCTCCACTGTACTAATCCCAGGGGTACAACTATACCAGCCCCTGGAGCAAACCTACCTGATGGAGATGGCACAGATGGTGGCAATGCTTTCAGCTTGTGACCCATAAGTGCTAGGTGCCTCTGCTGTTACTGGTGTTGGCTCCACCACAGCAGCCACCAGTGGGAAGGATAGAGGTCCAAGCTGTCGTGGCCAGTCAAGCTGTCTGACCTGGTAGTTATAATGAAGCTGTAATGGATGTTGAAATAAAATAACAGATAGAAAGAACAAAACAGTGGAAATTATAGAGAGAAAAGGGTGATAGGAGAGACCTAAAATATAATAAACATTTCCTTAATGTTAATGTCACATGCATGCATTACCAATTCCACATACTTGGTTAGGATTTTTTACATACAGATATAAATGTGTGAGGCCATAAATTATTGTTATACTAATGTTATGATTTCCCCACTCTCATATTTAACAAAAATTCTACAGAAACTGTGACTATTTTTAATTAGGTTTATATATGCAATTTAATTAACAGTCTATCTGTATGTTATTACGAGGTGTGATTGCAAGTAGTCAGTACTGAAATGTAAAAAACATATCACACAGCTTTTCTTTTGGGTGGGACTGAACCAGCATCCCTCAGATTTTAGCTAACGATTAAATAGTCCATAGCTACATAAGAAAAGTTTGCACATGTGAAACATGCACATTCATTTAATTATTTGACAACCACTTGTAGCTTGATGTTCAGATAATTGACTATCTGTTGGTATAATAAGTGTTAGTCTGACATGGCAATCAGTAGTACTTGAATTCATACCTACCCTGTGCCTCTGTAAGGAGTTGCAGTCTCTCCTGATGTGTTTCCTTCTGTATCTGCAGGGACTATGCATAAGGAAAGAGAGTAATGAAAAATGTTGTGCTGCCATCATATGGTGGTATTTTACATGGTTATGGATCAATATACTTACAGTACTGAGGTAGTGCATATGCCCTGCAATATTCCTCCTATCGGTGAAGGAGGTCAGCTTTCCAGCATTTATTGTCATTGTTATAGTGATGCCACTGTTCATCCATTTGTGGGATAGCAGTAGCACAGATGAGAGCCTTAATAAAATAAACAAACAAACAAATAAATAAATAAATTCATTCTAAGTTATAGCCTAGTGGTTAGACACGGTATAATCCCCCTGCAGTAACCTCAAGATTTAATTGTTTATGAGGAGGTGTACAAATATCTGTGACTCGTCCTTACACAACCTCTATGCTCTAAATGAAGCACTACTCTCACCATCTACTACCATGTCTTCTACTTAAAGATCTCAGAAAATCTGTCCGGGAATTGTTATCCAAATAAGATCCTTTGTTCTTCAGCCTGTGTGAAATGTTAGCCTCCATGGAGTACAACATTTGTCCAGAAGATGGCAGAGAAACATCATATAACTAATGTACTTATATCTGTGCTGTCTATTTTATGTGAGAAACATGGCAATAAAACTTGGCCATGTGTGCGGATCAGTACACACACACACACACACACACACACACACACACACACACACACACACACACACACACACACACACACACACACACACACACACACACACACACACACACACACACACACACACACACACACACACACACACACACGTGCATATATAGATCCACAATGATTGTAATATCTCAGGTATCTTTCAATCAACATTTTCCCATTTCTGGGCATACAGTGATGGTTTATAGCATTCATAATGTTTCAGTCTTACACAGAAATATCTATTCACATGAATGATATTGGGCAGGATTCACGAAGCCTCCGTGTAAGAGTTATAACTCATACACGGAGGCTGCAGTTAAACGGAGTGATGTCAGCATGCTTTGCATATTCATGAGAGCATGCTGAATCACACCTAAGGCTAACACGGTCCGTGTAAGACAATAGGGGGCGTGTCCGTAGGCCGAGCCCTGTAAGGGGACACGCCCCCAGAAGAGGAAAAGTGCCCAAAGTAAACACCCACGACAGAGTCCACAGAAATGTGAATAAACAGAACACAACACATGCCCCCACAGACTATGAACAGAAAACATATAAATAAACATGTTATATATATTTTTTTAAATTGCAAAAATGTTTAACCGTGAGTGCGCTCGTTTGCGCGGGCCTGCCCGTAGCGCAGCTACAGTTAGCAGACAGTGGGAAAGCATATGAGAACTAAATATGCAAAATAAACCAGGAAGCAATAGCATAGCTGTAGAGATGTTGGCTGAAGAGCAGGCATTCATGGTTCGAGCCCCCACAACACCAATTTTTATTTTTAGCAAAATAAGCATGAAACAAGTCCCTGACAAATATGTACACATAAAACCACATTTTATGTAAAATGTAATGAAATAGCCCATTTATATTGAAGAAATGTGAGGTAACAAAAGAATAAAAAATGCCAGATGTGCCCATAGCTGAGCTACAGTTTAACAGGGTGAGTGCATCAGCCCGTAGATGAGCAGTGGTTTAACTGGTGCAAAATGAGGGCCCGTAGCTGAGCAGTGGTTTAACATGCTAAATCTATGTGCCCCTAACTGAGCTGAGTGTAATATCCATGCTGATAGCCACATGAGGCTTAAACCAGCGTACCCCGTTTGCGCAGAGCTGCGCACCGCGCAAACAAGGTAACCGACGGGCAACGTTGAGCAAGCCGTACCAAACCTGCCTTTACACAGACACACCCCTTAGCATGTCTAGACAGTCATGAAAAATAAAAAGCAGTGGCTAGGTTCGAACCCAGGATACTATACACCATAGTCAAGGTACCAAACCACTAAGCCATGACAGCAGTACCTAGAAATGCAATAATAGCTAATATATAGGAATGCATACAAACTGGAGCATGACAATGCAGGTTTACTGAAGTTGATACAATTCCAAAATGGCCAATCACAGATATGTGCGGGAAAAACAGACTATATAAGCCCTATAGGCGGGAATACACAGGATACACGATTGTAGAACTGAACTGCAGGCAGAATGACAGGAGTAGGAGAGGGTAGTTGTTTTCGAGCACAGAGGTGGGGCATTGAGGAGTCCAGGTACATGGTCTGGCTCCTAGTCCACAATCATGAGGCCCAACTCATGCAGGGCCAGGTCCTCTGGGGAGCATACAGGGCTGAGGCGTGGGACCGGTTGGCTCATGATCTCACCAGTGCCACAGGGATTCCAAGGACTGGTGAGCAGGTCTGTCACCACCATGCGGACCTGAAGAGATGCAAGCAGGACCAACTGAACCTTTTGATCCAGGAAGCCTGGCAAACACCCAACACCCCACTACTGAGTAAGTTACATTTAATTATGTATGTAAGAAATTAAACTAGCTGATATTATGGAGATGTGTATTCCAATATCACTTCATTTAAATTACAGCTGCAGGTGTCCGTTCTGTGAACCACAGAGCCTATGGCGATAGGCTGGTGTGGTTGCGCCACCAGGCAGGTCAGTAATCCACTACCAGTAACTGTAAAGAAATATAAAAGTATGACAGTCGGCAAAAGAGTGCAGTGTAGTCACTAAGGAATAAAATGTGCAAGTAACAGTGTGAAAGTGTCTGCAAGTATTGCTTGATTACAAAAGTGGGTTTCAGCCTGTAAGTTAAACCGAAAAATGAAACTGTCTGACATAAATTCTGAAATAAAAATGCCCCACATGTAAGAAAATAGTAGACAACCTGCAGCAGGCTGAAAAGTATAGCTGCAGAAGATGATGAAATCACATGTGTGAAATATATCCCTGTTGAAATACTGAAACATGACAGAAGTGAGACTGCTGGAAAGGATTGTAATAACTACAGGTAAAACATGTCAATAAAGCCTAGAAGTAAGTACCATCCTGAATAGTAAAATGAAAGCAAGTGAGAGAGTGTGAGAAAGTGTCATGAATCCAGCAATACAGTAGTAATAACCCCTGAATAAAGTATACTGCAGTCAAGACAGAATGAAATGCATGTGATAATCAAAACCAAACAGCAAATTCTGTTCAAAGTGTTGCTGCATCTGGAATGTGTATACCAAAATCTGGATATGTTGCTCTCAGTCTGCAATATACAGATAGGATGACTGTCTGATATACCAAACATTCACACTTGTCTACAGCTATATAAAGCAAATGTAGCAGGATGATGTAGCTGAACAAAGCTAGATATGAATGTATATGAAGAACAATAAAATGTATATTAATGTTGCAGTAACAGTCCTATCACCAAGTTGAAATAGTTATCATATAGGAAACTATAGTTAGAACAGTAGTGTGTATATATCTGTAGCTATTAGAAATGTACAGCATATGTATTGGTATTTGAAAGTGTTAATATTATTTTCTTCACCCGACCCTATAACCACATATAACCCATTCCACATGTAAATGGTATGTGCAATCACAATTAACACCCCTGGACATTTGTCCTGTTGGGTCATATATACTTGCATGTCCGTTGATGCATCTGCCCTGTTCATACATCCAAACCTGATGGCCTGTTGCCATCAATTAACCCTGCATGTTGTTGGACTGTGTATTGCTGTTCAAATTATGCATGTGTTATGCACGCTGCTCAATGGTGTGAATATCTGGGTGTTTGGTTAATGGGAATACTAATGCATGCTGTTACAACTAATTGTGAATGGTATTATATGTCACTAACCTAAACTGTCATGACATAATGCAAAACATAGGAAGACAGGGAAGGCGGGTTCCAGCGGACCCACCTCTCCCACCTCAGCTGGCAAGTGCACCTGGCACTAGTGCTGAGTCCGGACCCTCCTCTGGTGGCCCTGTGCCACCTGCGGGTGGAAGCGCTGCAGGGGATGGGGCTTGCCCCCCCTCTGCAAGTTTGGCCAGAGGAGAACCACCACTCACCCTCCGTAGCGTCCGGACTGTGGTGCGTAGGGAGATTCAGGACTCTGTTCTCGAGCCCCTACGCCAGCTTGAGGCATGGGTGGCACAACTAATGGGCATGCCTGTTGCCTGGCCTACACAGCCCCCAGCAAAGCCCCGTCCTGGGCAGTGAAGGAACAGTGGCAACTGCCTATGGGTGGGGATATCAGTTCCACTGTTGCCATCTGTGGGCTCATGGGCTCTGGATATCCAAACCTCCATCCCCGTCAATTGTGTAACCCCCCCACATGTGTCATACACCGCCCCTGTATGCGTCTTGTTTGTCTTGTTTGTTTACCTACCCAATCTACCTCCCCAGCTATACCGACTTCCTTCACCTGACATACCACTCTCACCTGAAAAAAAAAAGGGCACTCTGTACCCACAAAAAAAATTACGCCCCATACATAGCTGCCCATTCCGCACACATGTCTGCTGAACATGGAATCTATCAATTACAATTGGCTGTACAACAAGTATTATTGTTGTCCTGACACCTCTCTCAGGGGTGGAAGGTTTCAAGGGGTGGAAGGTTTCAAATGTCACACCAAATTACATACATATGCACAGCTGTTGCTGATGAAGAGATGGGCAGCTATGGGCCTTACCTACATCCCTCCTGCAAATCCCAAGCTTGTTTCCCTACTGTCTTACCCTCTTTGTGACCCCTTTTTCACCACTTTCCTGTTTCCCCATTTTCTTTTCTTTCAAAGAAAATAGCCCGGGTGTGCGCCAGAGTAAGCACTGTTAAGCGGTTGTAAGTGTATGTGTGCTTGTGTGCGCAGAGCTAACCGCCAATGTGCATGCGTGAGCTCCGTGCAAACCAGCGCTAACCCGGTTACAACTGCTTAAAAGTGCCTTAGTCACTTTGATTGACAGGTCCTGTACTCATTTCAAAAGCAAAATAAAATCCCACTGTCAGTCCTGAACCCAGGAAACACTAGTCTGTATGACCTACCACTAAGCCATGACTCTTATACAAGAACATTGTGCTAAAATAAATATAACATGTAATAGTAGGGATGAATGTAAAGGGAATATAGGATGTGTAGTACCCAAAGCATGTCATTTAGAATTACTGTCAAAACTACTGGACTCCCATAATAGTAGTGTGTGAACAGAAACAGCCATGCTAGTTGGTAGCTTGTAGGTAATAATGTCAGTTAATGTACATATATAAATGTATGTATATGTACATATATATATATATATATATATAAATATATATCTATATATAGTTGTAGGTGTCATTGTGCATACACACTTACTACAGGGAACAGGAGAGAGGAATGTAGAAATGTGAATCTACAACAGAGCCTGAATCATGAGAGAGAAACTAACCTTTACACTCACAGAACAGTGTCCACAGCATACTAGCATGGTCCCCGCCCTTACAATCTGAAAGGGCAACGCCTATCTCACATACCCTTTTATAGCACTGTCATGAAATCACAGTGAGAACTGCAATCAGTACACAACTGGCTGTATGCAATTAGCAAATGCTGTCTTACAATTGGTGCAGAGGCCAAGGTGCACTGATTATGGCCTATAAAATACTCTATAATCCAGACAATACTCCTGCACTTCAAATATTATCACCCCCTATAACAATCCTAGACCGCTTCGATCCTCTAACAAACTACTAATTCAGACTAGCAAAATTGATAACACAGCCGGAGATTCTCTCTTTGCAAACTCTGTAAGTAGATCCTGGAACTCACTTCCAGCTGATATTACCTTACTTTCCACCTTAGGTCAATTTAACACTAGACTCAAACAACATTTGTCACTTAACTGGCTATGTCAATGTATCAAGCCTGGCTAACTCGAATGTATAAAATCTGTTAACCAGTTTACTGTGTAATTTATTTTAATCCTGACTTGTGCTCAGGACTAACTTTAACCTGTGGAACATGTTTAACTTGCTTACTTATGTAATCTCTGTAAATAATCTGTTTGTAATATGTAATGCTGGTATTATGTAATGCTGTATCTGCTTACCCTTGGAGCTTTTCTCCCCGGGCCTCCGCTGAAAATGGACATGCATCCAGTCGGACTATCCCGGTCAAGAAACGTAAGATAAATAAATAAATAAATAAATAAATAATATTACAGTGACTACAATACAAGTCAGACATTGACATGCACTGACAGCATGCTGAACACACTGGGGCATACGTGGGGACTCAGAATAGCATCCTGCCTGAGCATCACACACCTCTGCAGCTGGCACACAGGCATATGTTCCGTCGGAACAGAGCACATGCCACACATGGCTCACACATCCCGTGTGCCACACACTCACAACCTATAGGGCTACACAACACACCTGCTACAGACGTGGCAGGTACCTGTCTTGGGTGCTGAACTGGGGTCCCGCTCAACAGGCTGTATCTGGTGAAGGTCACAGTGATATGCCTCAGGGGCACTATGGTTCACCACAGAACACATGCATACAGGTCAGTCAGAGGCATAGACACATATGACTCACTCATTGACCATGCCAGTATGGCTGACCTGAGACATACCTCCCTGGACTACATGATAGGGAACATAGAATGGATCTCTCAGCATGTGGCACAGGCCAATATGAGCCTGATCTTGGTTGCCAACATACCCTCACCAGGTATGCTACCACTATATGTGGTAAGGGTGTTGTATGTCTACATTATGCTCAGTCTCCACTGTCATTCATAGGGTATCCGCTGGCTGTTAATGTGTGCTTACATGCTAGGGAAGCCACAATGATGTGCAAGGGTCATCTTGCACGTGACACCCATGGCCTGATGTATAATGGCAAAGCTCCTTAGTACACACATACTGCTTTATGCTGCAGGACATGGTTTACATAGCCACCTCCATGGGTATCACACAGGTTAGGACACTAACAGTGCTGATACACAACAACAGCAGTGTACACTGGAAGATGCATGCACCAGACACTGTCCTCAGCACGGTGAACTGCAATGTCTGTGCAGTACCAGATTCCTGATTCATGGCTCACAGGTGTTACCCATCACTGACAGGTTATGCCCCATACCATGCCTGTCGTCCCCTACACATGTAACACACATGGACAGGGGGGTGGTATCCCAAGGTACTACAGATACACACACCTCCAGGTTGTTGGCACAGCACAAAGCATCAGGGCCTAATCATGTGCAGCTAACAGTGTGTCGGACTGCCATCTGGTTCATAGCCTGGCACACACAACCCTCCCATACACAGGAAGACCACCTATCCTCCATAACAACACTGGCAATATGACAGTCTCAAGAACTGTGTTTATATGGCTGGACTGCATCCAGCCAAACATTGTGCGTGAGCATTACTGTAGCTACAACACACTAGTTGAAGGGTTCACAGCATGTGGTCACTGAATTGCAGTGGAATGACATGTTACCACTGTCACAACAGGTGGGAACATGTAGCACCTGTACATCGACTACATGTACACTATATGGCCCAGACCAGATATGTATCCCCTGCTGTAGGTATTTTACCATATACACCCACACTGTATAGAGACATACCACGTGCGGACCCTGCACAGTAAGACACAGTCATATTGGTATACATTGCAAATACCATTTATCCACTCGAGGCATGTGTCAGACATGGTAACTACTGCAGGTCACAGGTATTTATGTGTATGTGTCACACTCATACATCATGTGTGCAATGCCATTGCTGGTTTAGGCAATGGCATGCATTGTTATGTACATAGACCCACACAAGGTCATACTGTGTGACACAACCACACGTAGCAGTTGTGGGTTACCAAAACATACCTATCTGTACTCTGACAATGGTAATAGACACAGTAGCAGAGCGCACTATTGGCATTACTAGCCAACTAGCAAAACAAAACTGGAAAGCAGAACCAAGCTGGATAAAAACAGCACGGACTGTTTTATTCAAGGTAAGCACTTTCAGCTAAGCAAATGCCCAGCCTTCATCAGACAAAAGTCACTCCACACAGCTCTATTTTTATATAAAAAAGTAGTTCACATTCATTAATCGTTAATAAACCAGTCACTGTCATGAATCAATTTAAAATGTTTACACCTATAATCATCATATTATAAAACCTTCCTTTCTTAATCTTTTTAGTCAGTGTCAAACAAATGTTTACTCAAGAAGCACCTATTCATACAAAAAAACAGATATAAAGTGTATATAATACAACAAAGTTACAAGCTACATTAAAAAAACACTCAATAGCATAAAAAACTGAATGCTTAAGGATAGTAAAATAATTAAATATATTATTCAAAGAGAAGCTGTCTCACATTAAAGTTGCTATAAAATGCTATACAAATTGCCAAATAGCATTTACCTAAGAAGAGCTTTAAGTTTAAGCACACACTTTATGGATGCAAAATCATTTAACCCTGGGGGGAGATGAGCACATGTTCTAATTTGCCAAAATAACTCTTGCTCTTCCAGATACAACTGCCAGAGTGCTCCTCTTATATCATTTCTAACCTGGTACAACACACAAAATACAAAACAATGATCTGGGAAATCTAAAATGTGTCTAGCAAGTGCATTTGTGAGGTCCTTCCTACCTATGGCATACAGGTGTTCATAAATTCTTTTCTTTATTTTTCTCTCTGTTTTGCCTATATAGAAGGAAGGACATTTCTCACATAAAGCTACATATATTACTCCATGTGTATCACAATTGTAATTACCCTTGATAAAATAATTTTTCCTGTTAATGTACATTTTCTTATCATTGTGAATAAATTTACATTGTGGGCACATACCACATTTTCGCATACCCTTTATTTTATCTTTTGGTTTATCTACGACCATTTCAACAAGGTTTTTGAGGTTAATACCCCTTCGATATGTGTATTTTGGAAATGTACCCAAAACCTTAACTAGAGCTCTGTCTTCTAGTATGATGCTCCAATTCTTAGCCACTACTTCCCTTATAAATTTAAAGTCCACACTGTATGTGAACAAAAAGTTAATTCTAGGGTGAACAGGGGAATCCGTATTCATGATGTCATTATTAGCTCTACCCATCAAACCTCCACCCAGCAAAGGCTTAAAATGCCCAGTGGTCCTTTTGCCCTGAACTTCCTGCAATGTCCCCACAATAAGACTGTCAGGATACCCTCTACTCAGAAACATTTTACTGATATTGTCACATTCCTCAATGAAATCAGTATCATCTGAGATCATTCTGGCAGCCCTGACAAATTGCCCCTTCACTACACTCCTTTTTTGATGAAAGGGGTGACAACTAGAAAAATGGAGATAACTATATGAATGGGTTGGCTTTCTATAAATTAAAGACTTAAATTTATTATTAGTTTTGTCCTTATAGATTTTAACATCCAAAAGTTCATTTCATCAACTCCTATGGAATACGTAAATTCTAGAAAGTCAGTCATTCCAGAAATATTGTCAATAAACTCAGGGATAAGATTTTGGGGGCCCTTCCAGATAAAACACATGTCATCTTGGTATCTAGTATACCAAGTGACATGTTGGTACAGTTCACTATTGAACAGCCAGTTATATTCCCAAAATGCCATAACGCTATTAGCAAAACTACACCCACAGGGTGACCCCATGGCAATTCCTATATTTTGGAGAAAAAACTGGTCTTTAAAAACCAGAAAGTTGTTTGATAACACTACATCTAGTAGAGTTTCCACTAGTACATCTGTATATTGGTGTCTTTTTTAGCTAACATGAAATTTCTTGTCCAGTCAATACCTAATTGGTGAGGTATAACTGTATAAAGATCTTTAACATCTACCACCAAAAAGATCACATCCGAATGGTATTCAATTTTATTAAAATTCTCCAAAAAATCCCAGGAATCTTTACAGATCTGAGGTTCCCCCTGGATGTATGGTTTAAGAATACCATCAATATACTTGGCACAAGCATAAGTAATAGAACCCCGTCCATCCACTATGGGCCTTAAAGGGGGATCAATTAGATTTTTGTGAATTTTGGGTGTGCCAAAAATGGTAGGAACCTTTGGTGCTGGCATGGACAAATAGTGAAAGGTGTTACAATCAATACTACCCTCTAGAAAAAGATCATCCAACACTCCCCTGATTTTCTTATAGGCTACATGCACTTCATTAAGACTGGATCTCAAATATGTATCAGATTGTAAATGCATGAGCATTTTGTTTTCATACACATATTCGTCCATGAAAACCAGACCCCCACCCTTATCTGGTTTCATGACTCTAACATTACATTCATTAAGAAGTGAGATGAAATCTAATTCATGTTTGGATATGTTACTTCTTATTCTCAAATCCTGTATGCTATTATTAAGTCCAGCCCTAAAATCAATGTCACATAGTTTTTCAAAAATATTCAACCCAGAATGCAGAGGTGGGTTGAATACACTTGACACTCTAAAATATACACCCACACTGTATAGAGACATACCACATGCGGACCCTGCACAGTAAGACACAGTCATATTGGTATACATTGCAAATACCATTTATCCACTCGAGGCATGTGTCAGACATGGTAACTACTGCAGGTCACAGGTATTTATGTGTATGTGTCACACACATACATCATGTGTGCAATGCCATTGCTGGTTTAGGCAATGGCATGCATTGTTATGTACAAAGACCCACACAAGGTCATACTGTGTGACACAACCACACGTAGCAGTTGTGGGTTACCAAAACATACCTATCTGTACTCTGACAATGGTAATAGACACAGTAGCAGAGCGCACTATTGGCATTACTAGCCAACTAGCCCTGTTTGGCTGTGCTGATAGTGTGGTGACATCCCCTGTGTTTACTGGGGGAATATGCAGCATCTGGTGTATTGTAGTATTTGCCAAAAGGATCTGTTCTCTCACACTTGCATTTACACACACCCTACTACCCCCACACACACGCACACTTGCAGGATTCATTCCCCTACCTAAGTCACGACACGTGAGAGAGACGCATTAGCAAAGCGCACTATTCAGATTACTAAATAGTTCCTCTTCTCTGGCTGTACTTATAGGGTGCTGACAACATCAGTATTTTGAAAGGGTAATGTGCATCAGGTAGTGTGATCTCCTGATTGCCAAAATTAGCATGTTTCTCATACGGAAATGCACACACAAAAACACCCCACATCCAAACACACACACATGCCATTTACAGGTTTCAAACTCCTACCTAACTACATTACGACACTCAGGAGAAACGCATTAGCAGAGCGCGCGATTCACATTACTAGAAGGCTTCCCTTCTCCTGCTGTACTTATAAGGTGCTGACATCATCTGTGTTTAGAAAGGGGAATGTGCATCCTGTAGTGTGTTCTCCCAGTTGCCAAAAGGGACATTTCCCTCACACAAAATTGCACACACACTAACCCCCCCCTCATCCAAACACACACACTTGCCATTTACAGGATTCAAACCACTACCTAACTATGTTAAGACACTCAAGACAGACACATTAGCGGAGCGCTCTATTTGCATTACTGGGTGATTTTTTTTCTCCTGCTGTACTTATAGGGTGCTGACATCATCAGTGTTTAGAAAGGGGAATGTGCATCCTGTAGTGTATTCTCCTAGTTGGCAAAAGGGATACTTCTTTCAAACAGCCTTGAACACACACTAACCCCCTCCACACACACTGAACATGTACATGATTTAAACCCCTACCTAACTATGTTATGACACTCGAGACGGACGCATTAGTGGAGCGTGCTATTCGCATTACTGGGAGGTTTCCCTTCTCCTGCTGTACTTATAGGGTGCTGACATCATCAGTGTTTAGAAAGGGGAATGTGCATCCTGTAGTGTATTCTCCTAGTTGGCAAAAGGGATACTTCTTTCAAACAGCGTTGAACACACACTAACCCCCTCCACACACACTGAACATGTACAGGATTCAAACCCCTACCTAACTATGTTATGACACTCGAGACGGACACATTAGCGGAGCATGCTATTCGCATTACTGGGAGGTTTCCCTTCTCCTGCTGTACTTATAGGGTGCTGACATCATCAGTGTTTAGAAAGGGGAATGTGCATCCTGTAGTGTATTCTTCTAGTTGGCAAAAGGGATACTTCTTTCAAACAGTCTTGGATACACACTAATCCCCTCCATACACACCCTGAGCATGTACAGGATTCAAACCCCTACTTAACTATGCTATGACACTCGAGAAGGACGCATCAGCAGAGTGCACTATTTGCATTAGTGGGAGGTTTCCCTTCTCCTGCTGTATAGGGTGCTGACATCAACAGTTTTTAGAAAGGGGAATGTGCATCCTGTAGTGTATTCTCCTAGTTGGCAAAAGGGATACTTCTTTCAAACAGTGTTGAACACACACTAACCCCCTCTATACACACTGAGCATGTACAGGATTCAAACCCCTACCTAACTATGTTATGACACTCAAGACAGATGCATTAGCAGAGCACGCTATTCGCATTACTGGGAGATTTCCTTTCTCCTGCTGTACTTATAGGGTGCTGACATCATCAGTGTTTAGAAAGGGGAATGTGCATCCTGTAGTTTATTCTCCTAGTTGGCAAAAGGGACATTTCCCTCTCACAGCCTTTCACACACACAAACCCCACTCACTCACACTGAGCATTTGCAGGATTCGAATCCCTACCTAACTATATTATGACACTGGAGAGAGACGCATTAGCAGAGCGCACTATCCAAATTACTGGCCATTTGCTCTGCACCTGTAGTATTTATAGGGTGCTGACATCTTTATTTCTACAGAGGTATGTACATGTAGTACTACCTGTCAGGTGGGGGATAGCATATATATGCATTTGCAGCCACCTACGTCAGGGTCAGATATGCACATCGCACTGGCAGATTATGTTCTATACCATGCTTTGGGACCACAGGACCTGTAACACACAGCACAACCAGTCCAGAACACCACACCCACATCCAGGACACACACTTAGCTTCCCTGGGAACAGTGCCAGGATATGCAGGTGTTCACATACACCATTCCAGTTGTTAACATCAGGTACAGGCATATTGTGTGTGAGAACTACTCAGGCCTCTACCACTTTACCCTACAGCCACTACAATTTGTGGGTCCATGTGCTATGGCAGAACCACACACCACAGCCACATGGGGGAATACATATTGCACCTGTCCATCTGCCACGTGGGTACTCACTGTTCCACACCAGAGGTAGACCACCATTGTTGATATCTGACCATACCCACCATTCCCTGGACATCCATATCCCATCTCCACCCCCAGGCAAGGTTGTCCCTGCACACAAACTGTATTTAGCACAAGCAGACTCTACACTTGTGTAGACTGGGGTGGACGACTTCAGAGGACCCATGCTGGAGGACTATACTGGCCACTCAGCATAATCCTTGACAATTGCATTTTATGAGCATGTGCATGGTTTGCATTGGTCATGCTATCCCACATATACCCATGACTGCTCCACAACAAGACACCTGTCAGCTGTACACCAGCCATATATGCGCCATACAACAGATAGAGTGACCTAATACATTGCAGAGCTGTAGCCCACAGAGGGAGGACATCTGTGAACAGTTCCGGCACAACACTTCATTCACACATACTCATTACAACACAGTGTTGACAGTGGAATCGTCCAGAGAATGCAGATAGGGCTCCCCTCAGTCTGTTATTGACGGACACCTACTGTCAGAGATCCTCAGCAACCCTCTCACAGCACACACCGACAACGTGGCTGTGGCTTAGCACATTCAGTCCCTGCGACCTCCACGGTGCCCCTGCTTGACAGAGGTACAGCTCACTAGCCTCACATGTTGCCTTCTGTGACCTACTTTACAGTGGAACAGTAGCCTACTATCCTGGGGATGCAGATGCCAAGCACACTCTGGCTGAGCTGTCATTCCCTAGGGCAACAAGCCTAGTATTGATCTCTACACCCATATGTTCAATTGTCGGATGCACAATATTTGTTGTGCTGTTCTACTGTTGCAGGTCTTTATTGCAATAGCATTCCCTGTTCCTATGACCAACTTGTGTATCTGTGGAAGATGTTTGCATATGACGGCGATCCACTATATCACTTATGTCTCTGTAGTCATTTCCTGTGTGCACTGGGCTGATTACTGTGTTGTGGTTGGTTCCTGGACTGACACGTACAAATACCAGATATGTGTGGCCAACTGCTAAATGGAGATATGGCCTAAGTGTGTGAGCATGCCCAGTTCAGCCTTTCCATGGCATGTTGTCTGACATATGCCTCATTTATCAAAGTTTGCGAGCATGCCCAGTGTGAGCTTTCCATATGTTGCACTCTGAAGTCCACCACATATTTGGGTGTGTGTGAACTTCAACAATATCTCACGTTTATGGTTGTGTGTTGGGTGTCATGTTGTGTACTAACTGGCCAACTGCTTCATGTCTGCCACAACAGGGATTATACTGTGCCTGCAGGGATTGCATGGGATACTTTGCAGACAGTTCTCAACATACTTTCATAATGACCTAACACTGTAGTACCGTATAGTGTACTGGTTCAGTACTTTCACTGTGGTGGACAGTATCCTGGGCTTTAGTCCTATGACTGCTTGACATCTTCATAGTGAGCACAACAGACTGTGTAGGGGCCAGTTGTGCACATATGACCATGTTGCAATATGTTCAGATATGGACTACCTACACCAGGCTCGTCCAACATTGCTAGTGTATTCCACAACATGGGTGGACATTGGCAAACACTAGCGATGTTCCCTAGGCCATTACTGATGCTAGTCACAGGGTGTGTTTGTCCTTCGACACACATTGTAACTGGAGTTTGCCATGACATATGTCATGGTTAGTATACTGTGCCTCCGTCTACCTCTGACATAACAGTGATACCCAGGGTTAGCCTACCATCTCCCATACACTCATCAGGATTCCTCTTGAGGGGTGTCGATATGTGGCTCTCTGGCTGACCTGTACCAGGAGTTTACTGAAGAGTGGGGTGCCTTCTGCGTTATGGATCATTCTGTACAGCTTGTCCTATGTATGTCAGTGCTGGAGTTCAGGTCTCTCATGTGCATAGCTCACTGCCATTCAGATTGTACAAGGTGCAACATGTTCATTCATTCCAGGTTGGACATGGCTTCATACATCAGGCACAGCTTTCCTGTAGCTGGGAAGGATGGCGGTGTGTGGGGCTGCAGTTTGTTTACTCAGGCAACACATGGTCTGTTCATGCTCTTTGCTACCCCTGGTGGGGTACTGTTGTGGACTTTACAGTTGATGGAGGTGTCTGCTGTGGTATATCCCACAGGGGCTATTGTAGTCAGTTGTGATGCTGATGGAGGATGGCTGCAGAGCCACAGTGAGTTCCCCTTATCTACATCTGCCAACCTTCATGTGTGGGTGGGTATATGGTACATGTTTCTGCGAACACTACAGCCACATGTTTGTCCAGTGCAGGATATTTATCACCTTTTGTACCCAGGTCTCACATTACATGTTAGGTACCTCATGGGTTAACAGCTGTGTGGTAATTTGTGGGCACTTACTGTATATCCACGGTGGTTGTCTATACACAGTTCTGCAATTAGTTTGCTGACATGGCTATGGCTACAGTTGTCTGTTTGTAGGTGGCCCTTTTGTGGGTTGCTTGTGTCAGCTGGGGGTCGGATATGGTGGGCTGTTTGTACTCCTCTGCATACATGTTCAGTCACAGTCCTTCCATGTTGGCCTATACCTATGGGACATATATACAGAACGGGGGTGGGGGGCGGCCAGGACCAGGCCTTGTGGGATGCCACTCATATCCGCTTTGTAGTCTGACATGGATGCGGCATGTCTGACCATGTCAGTTCTGTCCTTGGTCTGGTTTGCAACCCCTCTACTGACATAGGGTATATATTTAAGCTGCTGAACATATCCATACTGAACTGTACGGTATTGTCTAGAAGCATGTGCATGGTCCAGCTACGCTGTGTGGACCACATTGCCCTCATCAATGACCTTAATGACTGCTTCAAATGGGTCAGACATGTTTAGGGGCAGGTTCTGCAGTTACAACAGCCACACTGTGTTGGGTCCAGTATCAGTATGTCCACAATAGCCTTCTGTCTGCGGTACATACTGATCCTTTCCATAGCTTTGCAGAACAAGCTTGTCAGGATCCTGGGGTGGTAGTTTGGAGTATCCATTCAGGCAACACCTTTGTTGTGATGGACCACTGTTGTTGTACACTGCTCTTTGGGTACATATCCTGTGGTAAGGCTGACATTGGGCAATAGTGTGATTTGGCATTCCATTATTCTTGGATTCCATGTTGGCCTCAGCACAGGACACCATCACATACCTTTGCTGCTGTGTGTTCTGCTTTGCAGATGATGGTCTGTTACCTCAGCATCTGCAATGTCAGGGGACCATCAGTCTGCTGGGATAGGTATTTTGCACTCGGGGGGGGTGTTTGCACTACACCTGACAGGTTGTATGTTAGCAATATGTGTATGTGTTTGGTATGTTGTTTGTAATATCTGTGTGATTCAGAGCATATCTGTGGATACCCAACATGGTTCCTACCATCAGTTGGGTAAGCCTTGTGATTATCCTTAGTGTCCTGTACATTTTGTATCTATATAGGTTCATGAGTTCATACTAGGCTATACAGCCTAGGCCATTAGTAAGCCTAGCCAGAGTGTGTGTGTCTTTCGCCACCCCTTGCTATGTTCAATTATGGCCATTTATGAAGTTCTTGGTCGTGACACAGTGAGGACCCCCAGTATACATGTACGGTCATCCATCCACTTGGCAATATTCCTGTTGAGGGGTGTCAGTGAGGGGCTCTGCCTACCATGGATTGGGATCCTGTTTCTGGGTGTGGGGAGCCTCTGGGTTATGTATCTGTCCCTTCAGCACATCTTATTTCATTATGTGTTGAGGCTGACATCTGTGACTCTCACAGCTCCAATGGCTTTCATTTCCTGTGGTGTAGCATGTCCATTACTCCTGTGTTGGACATGGCCTTGTACAACAGACATACAATGCCTCTGTGTAGGCAGTGTGTGACTGCAGTCAGCTGGGGTGTCTACAGTCAGGCAGCATATGACATATATTTCACCCCCTTTATCCTGTTGGTGGGGTAACTATGAGGTCTTCTGAACTGCTGCAGGTGTCACGTATGGTACATCCCATATGAGTCATTGTGCTAGATTATGGGTCTGATAAGGGAACAGTACAGCAGCACAGTGACCTCTGTTGATGTTGATGTGAATCCTTTCATGATACGGTGTCCAGTATCGACAATCTTCATAGCCACATTGGCATTGTGGGTGTCACATGACAGATTAATGTCGACCTGTGTCCCTAGGTCCCTGATTACTCCTTGCATACATAATGGTTTGACACCTATGTGGTAATTTGTGTGTACCTTGTCTGGTATTTGGTGGGACATTCATACTGTCCAGTGTCTTCGGATGTCTGGGTGGAGTTCTTGTGTGTGAGAGTGTGGTCTGTCGCATGCTACAGAGTGTACAGCAGTTTTGACTACAGTTATGTGCACATGGGTGGTCTCCGCTGCTTTGTGCATTGTCAGTTACCTGGCAATATGGGTGTCTGTGCTGCATATGGATACTCCCCCTCCTTTGATGTTTTGGTGCAGGTGTTGGGGCCATAACACATGATATGTGGTATAACCTAGTAGTGCTGGTGTGCTATCACTAGGCTTGCAGCAGGCTTCTGTCACTGCACAGACATCAATGTTCTCCATAATGGGAAGTGCCTCAGGGGCATGCATATTGCAGTTTACACATCTGGCATTGGTCAGCATTACCCTTATGTTTCCTACTACTTATGTTTTCTAAGGTGGTGGGTAGTCTTTTTGGCCTTGCCTACATACGGCTCTATGGCGGCGGCAAAGGCCTTATCCAGTATCTAGATGCACATGGGTAACAGCTGCAAGCCATACCTGGAACAGCAGCATGGCTTGTCATGCTTGACATCTCAAGCAGACACACATTAGACCCTCTTGAACTGACAGCTTTAACTGTGCCAGCTGTTAAACATGAGCATTCTGTGTTTGTACTGTGGCATCATTCTTGGTGAGGGTTGGATGCTGCACACAGCCAGTGTCATACTGCCCTGGGGTACATACTCAGACGGACCATCCATGTCTCTTTTCATGTTGACCAGGGAGGTACATCTCAGGTAATTCACACCAGCATGGACATTGAGTGCATCATATTTCTGCTTCCTTTGGGGTGACCTACGTACTTGTGTTATGTGGCATTTTGTGGCGGCCTACAGGCAGCTTACTCTACCCTTTCCCTTGTTCAGTCTGGTGAGTGGGACAGCAGTGTGTCTGCCTATACAGACACCTATTACAACTGTATCAGGCATGTTGTTTCTACTTCTGGCCTGTGACTGTTTGGCACACCAGCTTTGCGTACTATTCATTGCATGTGCTATGTTTGAAGGTTGTGGTTGCTTCTGATCTGCTTTGGAGGCTTCTGTTGGTGTGGTGTGTTTGTAATTAAGGCCTCCGGGAATATTTGTCTGTGTTTATGTGTTTGGTTTACAGTTGTGGTAGGTCTATGTGGGACTGGGTCTCTGGTGTATGTGGTTACCTTCTCCTCCTGACTAGTTTTGACAGTACTGAGTTGGTGGAGCTCAACCTCTGGTTTGGATACATGGATGCATCTATCACATATATTTGTATTTATTGGGGGGTGTTGTGGTTGTCTGTGTACTTGGGACTGGTGTAACATTGCCTCTGGATTCACAGATTCTACTTGTTGTGGCTGGACTTAGTGGATTGTATGTGTGGACATATGTTATTGCCATACTACTGGTCAGTGATTACATCCCTTTTTATGTTTGCTCTATCATGTGGTAGCTTCCTCATTCTCTTGCATGGTTTGGTAATGGCTGGAGTCCAGCATGCCAGATGCCTGCGTGTATGGCATTGTGTGTTGTTGTTATTTGTGATTGCATACTCCAAGCAATAGTGGCTGTGTTCGTGGAATGCCTGTATAACATGTTCTGTGGTGTGTCCCATATTCTGCACTTGCACAATGACTTTCGTGGATTCAACATCGGTTTTGAGGGCTGCAACCTATGCTTTACACATGTTTTTCACTGTGGTATTCTGGCCAGGGACTGGGGTCAGGATGTGTATATCCAGTGTGATTACTCTATGGTCTGGTCTTACCAGTGAGGGGTACACTTCTCATCTTGCCATCCAGTACACATGTTGCTGATTATCACATCCAGTATGCTTACCCCTCTTGTGGGAGTGGTACATTGTTCCTGGGCATTTTGGTTTATGGAATCTGGGTAATTGTCTCCTACTGTGCTGGTGCTAGTATAATGTTCCCGGTGTATGTCTGGGTATTTTCAGTCAAGCAATATAATGTGGTTTGGGGGGCTTGATATATTCATGTATTCCGACATAGGCCAGGTGCAGTTCCTGGTATTAGGACAGTAGTCTGCAGCAGGCTATATACTGGGAGGCAGTTTTAGCCATTGGTATATGACCATGGCTAATCCATGCTGCTTCTTGTTGTGGTACCAACATGGGGGTGTGGTTATCCTTGCCATTTCTTGCTAGTCACCCTCCTTTTGTAGCTTGTTCCATGTTTTGCGGCTGTACAGCACAGTATGAGGTGTGACCTGGTAGTGTTAAGGTGCTGATGTGAGCCTTGACCCAGTTCTCTATTACAGGACTGGTATCTACATTCTCCATACTGTGTGCATTTACACTGCACACATCTTGCTGTTTATACATCTGTCATTGGGTAGCATTACATCTAGGTTCCTATCCCTTGTAGAACCTATGAAGGTGGGTTTGTGTTTTGAGACTTACCTATTCAGGGCATGCTGTGGGTACTGACAGCCTTTGCCAGTATCCATGGGGCATGGCATGATAGGTGCACGCCACCCCTAGCAGGTGGTGCATCATGTCAAGCTCCGCATGTCTTCCCAGCCTGAAACAAATTGGCTCTCCTTTGACTAACTGCATTACTTCAGCCAGTTATTGCACTTGATCATCCCATCGTCATTTTGTGGCTTCATGCTTGGTGAGGGTGGATGTTAGTCAGGGTGCTCAGTTGTGCATATAGTACATGGTGTTACATTACTTAACACATAGCATTCATGCCTCAGGTGGTGCTGCAGGGCTGCCTCTGTCGGATGCGCATATTACACTTCCCTGTACATGTTTGTGAGCAGGTCATGTCATTTTAGGCATCCATGTTATTATTTGAGTGAGTCAGAGGGGGTATCATTCCCAGGGTTCCTACTGAGCCAGTGTATGTGCTATGTGTTGCCTCTTTGCCAAGGCCAGGGCATACTGGGCACGCCTCCTTCTGCCTACTGGGGCAGGCTCAAGTTGTTCCTCCTCCGAGGCACGCTCTGCCTGTGATGGCCTTGGCAATGGTGGGGGGACTGTTTGGCCCGGCCCTATGCTGGTCCTGCTGCAGCTGTTTTCGCAAGATCATATTATGTAGCATAGCACACACCATGACAATTTGGGTACATGTAGTTGGTGTGTACTGCAAGGCTCCACCAGATATGTCCAGACACCTGAACCGTGACTTGAGCAGCCCAAACACACGCTCTATTACATTACGTGTTTGTGCGTGTGCCTCATTATGGCGTTCCTGTTCAGGTGTGTGTGCATTTCTGATGGGTGTCATCAGCCACGGCTCCAGTGCATAACCTGCATCCCCCACTAGGTGTCCATGTGGGATGTCCCCATTGGCAAATGTCTGGTACAGCTGCGTCAAATGCCAGATGTGGGAATCGTGGTAACACCCAGGGCAGCCAGCACACACATTCATTATTATGCCCAGGGCATCACACACGACCTGGCAGTTGATGGAGGGGAAGCCCTTGCAGTTAATGTAGGCCCTACCCCGCTCACCGGCTTGTGCTTTGATGCATATGTGCGTGCAGTCTATTGCACCCACTACCTCAGGGTAATCCTCTATTTGCTGGAAGAGACGCATATTGCTGGCCAATACCTCACGGGCATTGGGGAAATATACATGATCACCGACATGTGCTGACAATGGCATCCAGGAACTGGTGCAGTACCCTGGAGGCTGATGCTTGTGATATCCCCATCATATCATCAGTTGGTCTCTGGAAGGTACCTGTTGCTAGTATTCTTAGGCCAACACATACCTTGGTTTCCACTGGGATGCATTCCCCTCTGTTGGTTCTGTGTGTGAGGTGTGGCCTGCACAGTTCAACAATTTGCTGCAGGAGGTCTCTGTCCACTCTATAGCGCTCTACTATCTCCAGCTCATGTAACTCGTGGTAGGTGACCCTGGGCCTGTACACTCTTCTCCGTCTCCTCACTGTGGGTTGCCTGGCACCATCTGCATTGTCACCACCCTCAGCAAGTCACCTATGTCTCATTATGACAGCTATGGCAGCCCCTAACATTTCTGCTCTGAGTTCAGCTTTTTCAGTTTTCACTTCTATTAGCTTACTCCTGTCTTGCAGTGTCTCTTAAGGGAAACATCCTGCACTACTGTTTGCAGAGTTTTAAGTGCTGGGCTGGGCGACTATTCTGCCTGTGTAATTGCCTGCTTCTTATTGTTTTCACCTGCTAGCTTCAGCAGTTATCCCTGCTAGCTTCCTATTAATTCTGTTGCTTCCTTTTTCCTCTCTGTTTCCTCAAGGGGGAGCAATGTGCATACTATCAGAAACAAGCTCACAGTGGCTTACACGCGCGCACACGTGCTTACACGGTTCAGAATCTACTTATTTGGGTTAAAACGCACATACACCCGCGCAAACACTGTTACACGTCTGCCAAAAGCCTGCAACATACTCAGCCTGCCCTACACGCATGCACTCCCGCGCAAACAGTGTTAAACATCTCCGAACATGCTCCCACATGCTCAGTCTGCCTTACACGCGTGCACACTGCCCTACTCGCGCTTCATGGTGCACACACGTGCGCATGCACGTCCAGCATGAAACTTTGGTGTAAGTAACAGTGTACACCTTCCATTTCTTGACTTTCCATGACTTATCTAGTGGCACAGCTCTTTCCATGATCTGTGCCTGTCATCTGTCATGTTACACTGGCCTCCAATGAACTGCATTTCTTTCTACCATTCCCCCCATGTGATGTCACCTATCTCCTACTCTATTCCTCCCCCTTATGTATCTCTTACACTACTCAGACTGTGCTCATTTTCTATGTGACTGTGAGATTCAGTATCCGAACCCTCATTTACATGAGATTGCCTACTAATGCTTAGTTACATGTCTTAGACTCAGCCTACCCCCTTAGCAACCACTACACGGTGGCCATGTTGTTTTTGGTCTGCTGGTCCCTGCATTGTCATTCCATGTATTGCATGAAACCCACATTTGTGGGTTTATAACCTTCATTTTCATGTTTTATACAGCGCAGCCCGTTATATTTTTATTATTTTGGCATCGGGTTATATTGCCAATGGCCACATATTTCCCCATTGGCATGCTGCCTGAGTCATATGCACCCTTTTTTTGGAGCTGACATGGCTCCGTTGTGGAATTTGCAGAAACATACTCAGTTGTCAACTGAGTACATTTCTGCAGCTAAAACGTCTCTTACACGGACTGGTTTCTGCTTTGTGGATCGCTAATATACCTCATTTGCATACCTTTCAGATGCAAGTGAGGTATTTAGCATGTCCACGCCCAGTCCGTGTAAGAGGCGTTTTAGCTGGTCTCTTACACGGAGTTTAGGGCTGTTCCTGGATCACGGGGCTTGCATGGAGTGTTGCACGTCTCTTACACTCCATGCAAGCTTTTGTGAATCCTGCCCATTGTTTTTCCTAGTATTGTAATGAGACATGCACTACTGAATTGTGTGTATTAACTAGTAATACCACAGTGGAACTGACACTGCATGTGTGTAAGGTGAATACTATGAATATGTACATAATAGGCAATATGCATACATTACATAGCATGCATATTTGTATGCAATTGAAAATATACATATTGTAATAATTTACATATGGCAACATGTCAATCATGCATTCATTTTTTCATATCATGTCTGTGAAATCATACTGTTTAATGTACTACATATGCAGACCAATATATAAGATGGTCAAAGACCACAAACTTATTACAACCCTATAACTGTTCACTATATGCACTTCCTTCATTGCATTAAGAAGTTTGGGTACAGATTATTTTATGTGGAATACTTTTTCCTTGCATTAATTGTTTATATCTTAATTGCTAACTGGTGTATGCTGATGCAAAGCTCAGGTGTGCATATTTATTTTTTTATTTTTTGCCATAGGATGAGAAGTGCTACGTTCTCTAAAAATATCAATGAGCAGTGGTGCTGTTCTATGCCAAACTTCATGCGAAGAATGAAGTCAAAAATGTCAGTTGTAGTTTACAAGACCCTTGTTATGCATGAGTGTGTATATGATGTGCTTATATTTTAAATTATACCATTATTATTTTTGGGGCTGACAAATATAGAAGACAGGGCCATACAGACGGCATGTGAGCGGAAGTGAACCTAAGCATATTCAAAGCATATTTAGACAAGACCATTAACCAGATATGCCAATGAAACTATTTGAGTGCATGTTTTCAAGGCTATGATTCACTTAAAAATTCAGCTATGTTTGTACTTGACATTTCTGTTATTCCTCTTCTTTGCAAATGTACTTTCTATTTCACAGCATGTGGACAAATGTGTGTTATATTATTAGTGAGATGACTACTCTAGGAAAACCTAGGTGTCTATATCATGAGATTGAAATCCCGTTTCAGTGAACACCACAACAGCAATACGTATAGTGTGAACTACAGTAATGGTGAATGTTCAAAACTGCAAAACATGAAATGTGGAAGTGTCATGGTTGGTCCGTCTGCGGTATAGGACCGTAAGGTAAGTGTGCGATAGTTACAGACCTTAGGGTTAGGGTGCGGGTTAAGGTAAGTGCATAGATAGGTAATGTATGTAAGATTTAGTGTAGGGTTAGAAGTAGGGTTTTGTTAACTGTATGTGTGTGGATTATTTGTTTTGTTTGGATATACATCTGTAGGGTAAGTGTGCGATAGTTACGGACTTTATGGTTAGGGTGCGGGTTAAGGTAAGTGCATAGATAGATAATGTATGTAAGGTTTAGTGTAGGGTTAGAAGTAGGGTTTTCTTAACTGCATGTGTGTGGATTATTTGTTTTGTTTGGGTATACGTCTGTAGGGTAAGTGTGAAATAGTTACGGACCTTAGGGTTAGGGTGCAGGTTAAGGTAAGTGCATAGATAGTAATGTATGTAAGGTTTAGTGTAGGGTTAGAAGTAGGGTTTGGTTAGTGTATGTATGTGTTTTATTTATTATGTTTGGGTATGTAGTATGTAGTGCGCAGTGGTGTTGGCCGACTATGATGATTCAAGATTTGAAATTTGCTGTTTAGGGGGTTCGGTGTGTTTGTTGTTCGGGCTATGTGTGTTGGTGTTGTAGTGTTCGATGATACGGGTTTTCGATGTCGTAATATAGACCTGAATCTAGTTCATATTATCAAGGCTGTTATCTATAATAAAATATTATAACTTCAACATTACCATAATGAATGAAAGTGAGACCAGAAGCTGTAACATTTTTTAGTTGGACTTATACATTGTCAAATAAGATCCCTCTGTTGATAAGCATTAATGTAGCTTATCTGAGCACACTTGTCTTTATTATTACTACACATGGCCGTGTATTCCAAACTGTAAATAATGAAGTGATCACACAGTAGTCATTCTTTACAGAAATAGTGTGTATTAGTAATATATTCTATACTGCAAGTTAGATTCTAACCCCAGAAAGCAATAACCAACATCTTGACTACTGCATGTCCTTGTAACCATCAGTGAGCCACTGATAACATGGCTGTCTCGAAGCAGTTATATGAACCGATGGCAGGCTATATGTGTAAGAATGGCACAGCACAAGTGTACAAAGTAATATTGCAGTTAATGTTATATGTACCCATTAAATATCAGTAAAGAGACATGTAAGTTATTAAAAATAGTTAAACACATTATTTTTTTCCTCAAAGGCTTATGATTACCAGTTGGGTACATTGTAATGTAAAACTAAAATGATCACATGTATGATGCCACAAAATAGAATAAAGCTATTCTTTGGCTTATGTGGATATAAACCCCTCCTATATTGCAATATAATTGAGTACAGCTTCATTAATACACGGTATGACAGTGAAAGTACTTTTGTGACTTCACTAATGTCCAATATAATAAGAGCTGCACCAGTGGAATTCTTGCTTGCATGACCAATGGCTAAGACTTTGTAAACGTGTAATTATTTTTTGAGGTTTAGCCATAGGACAGGAACTTTCATTCTAGTAAAGGCAATGACAACTGGTACCAATCTACAATGAAAAACATCATGCAGATTAAGGGTTTGGTCTGGTGGGTGATAGGGATATCTGTAACACAGCGGAGTGAAGCACATGCATTCCTGAGTGTTTCCTCTAGATGACTGCATTATCCATTGTTGCCATTAAGTCTTGTGTGTATGTGTTCATCAGTGAGAATTTGCTGTAAGTGCATACAATGTGCAGAATAATAGCAAGGTACATATACAACTGATGTGGATATTGCACTCATTGATATCAGTCTGCAAATATGTTTGTAAGTGTACATGTTCAATTGCACATCCTGTCAGGATGTGAAGGAAAATGTGAGACAATCTCAACCTCAGTTACATACAACACTGTGCTGAGTACTGTTGAATGGACTTCTTATATCACATATACACTGAGCCAGTAAATCATTTACAGGTAATAGATGCTACTGACATTACTGTTCTTCAGAATTGCTTACTGAAGTGTAATGTTGCCAAGCTTAGTTGCACAACTAATATCAAAGTCTTTGTGCATTACCAATTATTTTTTGAGCTTTTGTCAAAAGACATGAAACAGCAGTAGGCTTTGCTGCTTGATACCAATCTTTGCACAAATTCTGAGTACAGAAATATATATTTCTGTTTATAAACCATTTGTGTCCATGTGTTTGCCATATCCTTGTACTTTTTGACCAGATTACAGATGTGAAATGAGATAATAAGACAGATGTGAAATTGGTGAGCAGGCAGAGGTTAGGACACTAGGGGGATCATTTAGGATTGTTCAGGATGGTTGTGGGATGGGACCATATCTGTCCACTTCTTTGCATAAGAATGGATATGTACAACGATTTTGAAGAAATGTGGATACTTACATCATAAATGATGAATGAGAACAACTTTAAAGTTTATGTGACCAATTTGACCAAATCAGGTGTGCAATTCACATACATAGGTGACATGGAGAGTTATGTGTAGGACAAAATTTGTTTTGCAGGACAGGTGCCCTTTGTAAGAGACAGAAGATCATTAGGAATGGTAATTGGAATATCAGGGGTTGTATGTCGGTCAGGTTATGTAGCAGGGGCAGGCATGCAGAACTCACATGACAGACAGGGATGGTGATGAACAGAAAGAAAGAGAGAAAAACAACAATGAAGATAGGTATGATTTTCAGAGCAAACCACTGTCTGGCATGATCACGTTGGGAATTTACTCCTCACCTTCAGAACTTTCACCACTGTCTCCTGTCACAGAAACCTCGGGCAGTGCTGGATGTGGCAACAATTTCACAATCTACTGCAACATTCTCTTTGTATGGCTAATTTGGGCAACAAGGCATCTCTCCTTTATCTCTTTCATTAGCCTTTCCACCTCCTAATGGGTGATATAATTGCCATCTCCACTGTGCTACTCCCAGGGGTACAACTACACCAGCCTCTGGGGCAGATCTACCAGATGGAGATGGCACAGATGGAGGCAATGCTTTCAGCTTGTGACCCATAAGTGCTAGGTGGCACTGCTGCTACTGGTGTTGACTCCACCACAGCAGCCACCAGTGGAGGGATAGAGGTCCAAGCTGTCATGGCCAGTCAAGCTGTCTGTGCCGGTAGTCATGATGAAGCAGTAATGGATGTTGCAATAAAATAACAGATAAAAAGAACAAAATAGTGGAAATTATGGAGAGAAAAATGTGATAGGAGAGGCCAAAAAATATAATAAACACTTCCTTAATGTTAATGTAACAGGCATGCATTAAAAATTCAACATACTTGGATAGGATTATTTACATCCAGATATAAATGTGTAAGGCCATAAATTACTGTTATACTACTGTTATGATATCCCTGCTCTAATATTTAACAAAAATTCTACAGAAACTGTGACTATTTTAATTAGGTTTATGTATGCAATTTAATTAACAGTCTATTTGACCCGATTGTATGTTATTATGAGGTGTGATTACAAGTAGTCAGTACTGAAATGTAACAACCATATCACACAGCTTTTCTTTTGGGTGGGACTGAACCAGCATCCATCAGATTTTAGCTAACAATTAAATAGTTCATAGCTACATATGAAAAGTTTGCACATGTGAAACATGCACATTCATTCAATTATTTGATGACCCCTTGTAGCTTGATGTTCAGATAACTGATTACCTGTTGGTATAATACGTCTGACATGGTAATCAGTAGTACTTGAATTCATACCTACCCTGTGCCTCTGTAAAGAGCTGCAGTCTCTCCTGATGTGTTTCCTTCTGTATCTGCAGGGACTATGCATAAGGAAAGAGAGTAATGAAAAATGTTGTGCTGCCATCATATGGTGGTATTTTACATGGTTATGTATCAATATACTTACAGTACTGAGGTAGTGCATATGCCCTGCAATATTCCTCCTATCGGTGAAGGAGGTCAGCTTTCCAGCATTTATTGTCATTGTTATAGTGATGCCACTGTTCATCCATTTGTGGGATAGCAGTAGCCCAGATGAGAGCCTTAATAAAATAAACAAACAAACAAAGAAACAAACAAGCAAATAAATAAATAAATTCATTCTAAGTTATAGCCTAGTGGTTAGACATGGTATAATCCCCCTGCAGTAACTTCAAGATTTAATTGTTTATGAGGAGGTGTACAAATATCTGTGACTCGTCCTTACACAGCCTCTGTGCTCTAAATGAAGCACTACTCTCACCATCTACTACCATGTCTTCTATGTCTTCTACTTAAAGATCTCAGAAAATCTGGCAGGGAATTGGCACCCAAATAAGATCCTGTGTTTTTCAGCCTGTGTGAAATGATAGCCACGATGGAGTACCACATTTGTGCAGAAGATGGCAGAGAAACTGCATATAACTACGGTATTTATTATATCTGTGCTGTCTATTTTATGAGAGAAGCATGGCAATAAAACTTGGCCATGTGTGTGGATCAGTACACACACAAACAAACACACACACACTCACACAGACGCACAGACACATGGGCGTATATAGATCCACGATTCTAATATCTCAGGTATCTTTCAATCAACATTTTCCCATTTCTGGGCATACAGTGATGGTTTATAGCATTCATAATGTTTCAGTCTTATACGGAAATATCTATTCACATGAATGATATTGTTTTTCCTAGTATTGTAATGAGACATGGACTACTGAATTATGTGTATTAACTAGTAATACCACAGAGGAACTGGCATTCCATGTGTTTAAGGTGAAGACTATGTATATTTAAATGATAGGGAATATACATATGTTACATAGCATACATATTTGTATGCATTTGAAAATATACAGTTTATATTGTAATAATTTGCATATGGCATCATGTCAATCATGCATTCATTTTTTCATATTATGTCTGTGACATCATACTGTTTAATGTACTACATATGCAGACCAATATATGACCACTTAAACTTATTGCAACCCTTTAACTGTTGCACTATATGCACTTCCTTCATTGCATTAAAAAGTTAGGGTACAAATGCTTTTATGTGGAATACTTTCTCCTTGCATTAAGTGTTTATATCTTAATTGCTAATTGGTGTATGCTGATGCAAAGCTCGGGTGTGCATAATTATTTTTTTATTTTTGCCGTAAGATGAGGAGTGCTACTTTCTCTAAAAACATCACTGAAAAATGGTGCTGTTCTATGCCAAATGTCATGCAAAGAATGAACTCAGAAATGACAGTTGTAGTTTACAAGACCCTTGTTATGCATGAGTGTGTATTTGATGTGCTTATATTTTAAATTATACCATTATTATTTTTGGGGCTGACAAATATAGAGTATTTAGTAAGTATATTTAGACAAGACCATTAACTAGATGTGTCAATGAAACTGTGTGAGTGCATGTTTTCAAGACTGATTCACTTAAAAAATCAGCTTTGTGTCTACTTGACATTTCTGTTGTCCCTCTTCTTTGCAAATGTACTTTCTATTTCACAGGATGTGGACAAATGTGTGTTGTTATTATTATTAATGAGATGACTACTCTAGGAGAACCTAGTTCATATTATCAAGGCTGTTACCCATAGTAAAATATTATAACTTCAACATTACCATAAAGAGTGAATGTGAGATCAGAAGCTGTAACATTCTGAAGTTGGACTTATGCATTGTCAAATAAGATCCCTCTGTTGATAAGCATTAATGTAGCTTATCTGAGCACAACACTTGTCTTTATTATTACTACACATGGCCATGTATTCCAAACTGTATATAATGAAGTGATCACACAGTAGCCATTATTTACAGACAAAATGTGTATTAGTAATAGATTCTATAATGCAAGTTAGATTCTATCCCCTGAAAGCAATAACCAACTTCTTGACTACTGCATGTCCTTGTAACCATCAGTGAGCCACTGATAGCATGGCTGTCTTGAAACAGTTATATGAACCGATGGCAGGCTGTATGTGTAAGAATGACACAGCACAAGTGTACAAAGTAATATTGCAGTTAATGTTATATGTACCCATTAAGTATCAGTAAAGAGACATGTAAGTTATTAAAAGTAGTTAAACACTTAGCATTTTTTTCATCAATGGCATATGCTTACCAATTAGGTACATTGTAATGTAAAACTAAAATGATCACATGTATGATGCCACAAAATAGAATAAAGCTATTCTTTGGCTTATGCGGATATAACCCCCTCCTATATTGCACTATAATTGAGTACAGCATCATTAATACGTGGTATGGCAGTGAAAGTACTTTTCTGACTTCACTAATGTCCAATATGATAAGAGCTGCACCAGTGGAATATTTGTTTGCATGACCAATGGCTAAGACTTTGTAAATGTGTAATTATTTTTTGAGGTTTAGCCATAGGACAGGAACTTTCATTCTCTTAAGGGCATTGATAACTGGTACCAATCCACAATGAAAAACATCATGCAGATTAGGGGTTTGGTATTGGCATAATAGATGGTGTTTACCTCACAGACAAGAGGTCAAGAGCTGCAGGGTTTGACTCTCACTGAAGGGACATTTTCTGTGCTTAAAATGGTCCACAAGGGCAGTTATACTAGTACTTACCTATGATAATGAAGATGTCATGGATACAATAATTTGTAGAGAAATGTCATATTTGGGAGTCTCTATAATTAAAATAAGCAGAAATTATCACAGCTGGGGGTAAAGAACACCCATATAGGATTGAATATGACACCAATGACATTACAACGGAATATCCATGTCATTAACATGTTGCACCACATAAGTACTTAACTAATGATGCTGTGCACTTGGTAGGTGGACATTTCTACATTTGTTATTCTTTTTTGTTTTTCTGTTGCACTTTTGCAATGAACAGTTATGTTTCACTACACTTATGCAGTCATAATTGGTTCTTATTAAATTTGTGATACTTGGGGGATAATACAAATATGAGGATGAAAAGACAGGTAAGGGTACAATCGCTTTGTACAGGGCAAACTTAATTCACAACATTTTTTTGAATTATTATTTCTGTTACCTTTGTTCATTGAATGTCTTAAAGAAAGCCTAACTATTTTCTAATGTAAATATATGCTTATTAGTTAATCCACATTCAAATTACTGGGCATGTCATTCACATCGCTGGTATCTCTATTCCACATATGCGATGTATGCACAGTGAACTCACATAAATATTAGATGACATGGCCTATATGCGGACTAAAGTTCGATCATATTTCCTAGTGGTTCTAATTTAAAAGTATGGTAAGAATTACCTGGTATGGCACACCTTTTCATAGTATGATTTGGATAACTTGGGATTCTTAAGCCATCATTGACTGACCAGTACTGCTAATGAGACATACTTGGAAGGCATCAACTTTCCAAAGTTTCAGTTTCCTTTCCTGTGCTGCAAAGGCATGTGCATGTTATTGTGTAGAAACTAAAATGATGTTTACCTCCATTGCACATCACACAAATTAAGTGATTCAGAAAGTGTAATGAGTTGTTAACTAATTAACATACTCAGCATGCCAAGCAGACTTTATCTAATCCTTATAAGTACAGCGTGGGGTGGGGATCCTCCACTGTACTACAGAAGATTACTTTTTCCCCTTGTTCTGCTGAACTAAATTTATGTTTACATTTTTGCTCTAGAACTAGGGATTATGTCTTCTTCCATACAGCTGCTCCTTTGTACAATGTTGATAACTATTTGCTTTTTGCTATCTAGCTGCATTGTTTCACTATAATCTGTTAAATTCATCAAAAACACACTTGATGGTGTCAGAGTAGTGCACAGACACACACACACACACACACACACACACACACACACACACACACACACACACACACACACACACACACACACACACACACACACACACACACACACACACACACACACACACACACACACACACACACACACACATATATGCATACTTCTGTGGCAGCCTAACTGGCAAACAGTGTAGACATTTATTTTTTGGACTGGTATATCTGCTCAAATATGTCACTGCAATGGTTGTCAAGTGAACATGTGCAAAATTGTTGTTTCTGGGAGTTTTAGGTTGAGTTCCATTCCTGGTATTGTTGACATGCTTATGATGTTGTGCACTTCGTAGCTGGGACATTCCTACATTTGTTGTTCTTTTTTGTTTTTTGTTGTTGGGGTTGGATGCATCAGGCCTGCAAACTGCTAGTTGTATTTGTATAGGTTACAACTATGTTAAGTGTTATAAATCTGCATCAGTGCTTAGCCTGTTGGTTGCATTTTTTAGGGTGCAGGTACGTTTGTGTTAGAACTGAGTAAGCCATTTATTGAGCAAGTATTGCTGTATTATTCCATAACAGTTAAACTGTGTGTACTACCAATGTGATAACCTGGGCATTGAAATTCATTTTTTTTTCATCACAGCAAGGGATATGGCTCCTAAGACAGCTAGGAGTGCATCCTCATGGAACCTCATTTTTCAGAGGCTGAGAATGAAAAGATAGTACTGGCCTTCTGTTTCCATGGAGAATGTCACCTTAATGTACTCACAGCTGACAAGCCCTTCAATAACTGTGTTGGGCATCAATTGGTCAAGGATATCAATGCTGTTAATGGCGAATGCATTATATATGGAATAGTCCAACATAGAGCCACTGATATGATTTAAAGAACCATGGTCAGAGCATGGCCATGGCTTGGGACCAGTGATCTACAGGTGATGGGCTATCTACTGAGATACCACTTATCCATCCTGAGGAGTTCCTGTCATCATTCAAGGGTACAGACAGCTTCTTAAATTTTCACAGTGCAGTGCTAGATGTTGTGGCAGAGATGGACAGGTCACAAAGGATTTCCACTGTGTATGCCATGGGTATGTCATTCAAATATATTTACATCCACATTTGCAATTGATAGTCACATGAATGCTCAAACTACCTCTTTCATCTATTATAACTATGTACATCTGGCACTGAGATGCAATGACCACATGCACACTGTATGGGCATGCTTACATTAATTAGTTTTGTTTAGTAGTCTGTGAAATTATAACACTAGCAAGTGTGGTTATGGTATTTGGAAATAAGATACATGGATACTTTTGCTGTTATTTTTTGGTGTATTTACAGGAGAAGCATTGTCTGGCATCAGCGCTGTTGACCTACCTCCATCTGTTGTTCAGGGATACTTATTATCTGCTGATGATGGCTGGAATAAGCAGGCACCATCTGGGGTTACATGAGATATGCCAGATACAGAGTGAGTACCTGCCAGATCCCCTCACGACAGTATGAGTACAGTAAGTATACCTATGTATATCCTTGAGAATGAACCATCTGGCAGTGGACAAGTTTGAGGGGACACAGTTGATCAGGGTGTAATGATATGAGGTAGTGCCATCTGTGGCAGGGAGAGTAGGGCAGTTCATGTGTAACATATGCCAACATAGCTAGCTGGAGTTTTGTAAAAAAAATGTATATCATTTGATTTTCACACTGATTTGTACAGATACTTGTGTTAAAATGTATTTGTAAAGTTACATGTGTTAAAATGCATCAATGGTAGGTCCTGCTGGACAGAAAAGAGATATACATGTATGTCAGACAGTATTATTATAACTGATTAAATGTATATGTTTTAACAGAGAATTGTGGAAGGGAAGAGGTTAATCTCAGTCCAGCTAATTTTGAAAAATAGGTTGACAATTAAATGGGTTGGGTTAGGCCATAAAGATTTTATCTTAAAGGTCTGATAAGCAGCCAGAGACAAAAATGTCTGGGAAAACCAGGACTAGGAAACTTACTGTATTTTCCTAGGGGTGAACTAATTGCTACCCTAGAAGGGTGGAAGTTTTTGAAATTTTTTTATAGCTTTCAGATGCTGCAACACATCTTAGAAAAAGCTCTGGGTGTGTATTGTATCAGTGTCAGGTGACCAGATGTGATGTCATTCTATAACCAGCACTGAAATGATTATTTAGATATTAGTGAGAGATATGATGGAACTCTCACATCAGGACTTTGTTTTTTTGGAACCTGACAGGAAAGATCTCTCACAGATATCTCACATAACCACACACCTCATCTTGCTTTGGTGTAGTAAGCAACTCAACATGCTTCATCTTGCCTTACTTTAGTAAGAGACCAGGGGACAGTAATTATTTAGTCAGTAAGAAAAACATAGTGAGATTAGTTAAGTGTTGGTTTTCTGCATCTGTGTGAATCTATCCAACTGTGCTATTTTTCCTATCACCTGTGTTTGAAACTCTGGTGTTTATTGTAACTAGATATTCAGTATCTTCATGTTTTCAATGCTATTATTTATTATTAAATATTTATATACCTTTCATTGTGGTTGGTCTTTTAGACAATACCTTTAACATTTTAAGAATACTTATGCTTATTTTAGTGACACTGTGGCCACTTCTGGAAACCTTGCTGCATTGGTCACACTCCACCATTTGCATTAGTATTAATTATACTCTGTATAATAAGAGCCTTAGAGTAGCTGACTAGTGGCAGCATAATTACTGTATAGGTTAAGTTGAGGGGCATAGCTGTTAAGTCTGTACCAACCTTTCCCATGTGTGTGTGTGTGTGTGTGTGTGTGTGTGTGTGTGTGTGTGTGTGTGTGTGTGTGTGTGTGTGTATAAATCAAAAATCCAAGTGTGTGTGTTAGCTACTTGGAACAGGGACACAACTATAAAGGGGTCATTGTGGAGTTTTGTTTTGGGCCTGGTCAGAGACAGACATTCCAGCTCCGGGTCTGGAGTGTGCTCCCTATGTGCTCTTAAGAGAAATTGTGCTTGGTACAGAGAGCTGAATCTAAAAAATATTGTGTGTATCCATTTTTGTTCCTAGTGGGTCTCCATCACTGGTGTCAGTGGTGAGGATTGAAGCTCCTTGATTACTGGCACAGGGTAGAGACTGTCATATATTGAGGGCAGCTGGGTGGGATATTAACTGAACTTCAGTAGCCTGTGAGCAGTTGTCACAGAAGGTGTGTGCATTCTAAGCAGGCGCAGGGTAAACATACAAAGTTTCATTTTCACAACAGTTTTATTTATTTTTGTTAGTTTAGTTTAGTCAGGAAAAGCAGGCAAATATGTCAGCAGAGGATTATGGCAAGCTGACAAAGAAACAAGGTGTGTGAAACCAAAGGAGTGTTGTATGCCAACTTGACTTAAGAGCATGACTGAATTTAATAGCAGCATGATATTTGATTTAACAGCAGCACTGACTTGATTTGACAGCAGGATCAGGAAACTGGTGAGTGCAGCAAGTAGTTTGTTTTAGCAGCTGTGAAACTGGAGCAGGACTGAGTATAGCGGTGTGTAAGTAAAATGCCCTAGTCACATGTGCTGTCTATTTAAGTGATGTTGCTCAGAGTCAAACCTCGAGCTTTGATTATTGGCAAGCAAGTCCCTTAAAACTTCACACCAACTGCCGGGTCTCCTTTAGTGTACTTTTTTTTCTGTTTTTGTAAATCCCTGAAAATTATAGTCTGTCAGTGTGTCAATGTCAGTCATAAAGTTTAAAAGCTGTTCTGTTCAGTGTTAGTGGTGCAACTGGCACCATACTTGCCTTTGATATAGAAAGCTGTGGGTTCTCTTCTCACACCATTAACTGCTGACACTATAGTGTAGTTGGGGGTGGTGAGTGCTGCACTCCTGAAGCTTTCCTCTTTGGATGTAATGCCTAGTAACTATGACCATGTTGTTTGTAAGCCATTCCCTATTGTATTTCACTTGCACATCATTTTTTTATGTAGCATAGGTTATTTATTCTACAAGGGCAGCAGGCGCTGAATTTGTTGATGAAGAACTGAATTGCAGTAATGTTGACTTATACAAATTATTTTTAGTTCTGCAGATAATTTGCATAATGACTGTTACTGGTGGATCATAATGACAACAGTCTGAGTGGCTTTTTTATGGTTGAAATGTTCTGAAAAGGGTAACCTTGTCATTATCAGTTCATTTATGTTTTGTTTCACTGCTTATAGGACAAATGTTCAAAACAACAAATGTAAAAGATATTCTAACAAGTGGTGCTGCATTAAACAAAAAGTATAATTTAATACTATCAGGATGGTGCATCAAAGAATGTATGCATTTATGCATGGACCTAAAATGTGTGGAGGGACCCATGGTATGAATACAACCCAAAGGTAAACTTAATGTTCCACTGGCCAAGTGTATATTCTACGAATGTTGGTTTCAGTGCAGTCTCATTGAATGTGAATTTCAAGGGCAGAGATGTTTTTTGTTAAGCCTGCTTTTATTGTGAGACTGTAATGTTTTGTTTTGTTTAGCAAATGGCTATGCTTTTGTGCTGTAAAATTTGGAATAGAAATTTTAAATTAAATGCAAATATGTGTTTATGGAAACTTGGGGGAGAAAGAGAGAGAGAAAGAGAGAGAGAGAGAGGCAAGTAATAGGACACTGGAATGGCTGCTGGGTGGGGATGCTGGAGGGATAGGGATTCTGGGAAGTGGGGTTGTGAGGAGCCCTGATCCATTACCCTGACTAGGGCCCCATTTGACCATGATGTGGCCCTGTGACCATACCATACTTGATCCTCTTCCATGCATGGCTCAGACTTGCCCAGTATGCTATGGTGTAGTGCTGGAGCACATAATGCAGCTGTCTCCTTTTAGAAACACACACACACACACACACACACACACACACACACACACACACACACACACACACACACACACACACACACACACACACACACACACACACACACACACGCTCACACACACACAGACTTTACTATGGACCTCCTCATATTAGACCCAAACCATGTAGCTGGACATACTTGCCTTAAGTTTTTATATTTGCTACTACCTCAGTTCTCACACTTGCACACTTCCCCTGTGAAAGACATACTCCCTGTACCCCCCCCCGCCTTGCTTATGCCTACATCTTATGCACAGATTGACCAGGCAATGAATGAGTAGGCAAAGTCTGGTTTTCCTGTGTGTGTATCATCATTATAATGTGTCTTTACTCTGATTAAGTTCTGCAGTAATAATACTAGTAGTAGTAGTAGTAATAACTACATAGGATAGATTACTCACCCACCTGTGTAAATGGTGCTGGGAGATACCTTCCTTCTGGGAGGGTGTCTGACTTGGGCTGCTTATGTCTGATGCTCAGAGTAGCAAGGCAATACATGAATAAGCCCAGTCTATTTTATTTGTATGCATTGTTACATTGATTGTATTTGCTGAACATATATCAATTTATGTGGTGTAATATTCTTATATAGACATCATCATTTTTAAAGTCTGTTTATTATCTCTAGGTATTATAGTATTTGTTCAAGAAAACTTAATCAAGCACCTCTGCTACTACAGTTGAGAGTGGCCAAGTCTTGGGCTACCTATGTCTGATGCATACTGTAGCCAGGCACAGTCTGGTTTGTTTGTGTGCATTAATATTGCTGTCTGAATCTGCTGAGCTCTTACGTTATTTATGTGGTGAATGTATATGGAATTTGGTACCTCTACGCTAGTGCCATAGAATATTGTACCTACTTTTATCTGGCATGGACATCCCCTATTTCTGGATCCTATCTGACTTCCCATTTGTGTTAACTGTCACTGCCTCTAAGTCAAGTCAAAGCTAAAGTAAACTTTATTGTCACTTTGATTCACACAAGTGCGAACCAAGCAAAATTACATTTCTTCAGACTCAATGCACATACAATACATAGACTACATTTAACATGACAATAATGTACAAAATTCTATAGACACGGATGACAAACAATGATAATAAATACTTGCATTATTGCACTGATTTAACAGTGTCACTCATTACTAGGTTATTAGCTTATTTTCACTGGAAAAATTGCACTTAAGCGATTGATTTAAGGCCTACATTTATATTGCACAGTAAGACAGTTCAGTTTGATTATTTGTGACTTTGCTGTCTGGATGCGGGTAAGATCTTGTTACATATTGCACTATAGAGACTTTTCAATATTGCTGGATTACTGCCTTAATGTCCAGTGTGGAGGGTACTGTTCGTAGAGTTCAGTAACCCGATGGCTAGTGGAAAGAAGCTGTTTCTGAATTTTGTGGTTTTGTGGCATATTCATCGAATGCACCTTCCTAATGCTAAATGTGAGAACAGATTGTAAGCAGGATGAGTGCAGGGAGTTCCTGATACTCCTCTCAACTACTTTCAATACCCTATGGAGGGACTGGTTAAGCAGAGCAGCTTCCATAGCATACTGTAAAGCTGTCAATATACTTTTGATGGTGCTCCTGTAGAAAGTTCTGAGAGTCGTTGATGGTAGGTTTGCTCTCCTCAACCTTCCCAAGAAGTGAAGCTGTTGGAGTGCCTTTTTAATGATGACATTTGTGTTGGTTGACCACATCAAGTCTTCCGCAATGTACACCTCCAGAAATGTTGTGCTTTTTACTCACTCAACTGTTTCTTCATTGATTACAAGTGGAGAGTGCTCTCTTTTGCTGTTCCTGTAGTCCACAATTATTTCTTTGGTCTTGTTGACATTTTGTGCAAGATTATTGCTATAACATCAGCATATTAACTGATTCGCCTCCTGTCTGTAAGCTGTCTTGTCATCATTCCTGATGAGGCGCACAACTGTCGTATCATCTGCAAATCTGATGACATGGTTTGAGCTGTGCTTGTTAGTACAGTCTTGGGTTAGCATGGTGAAAAGCAGGATGCTTAGGATGCATCCCTGTGAGACTCAAGTGTTCAGGTTGATGCTCTCCGATGTATTCTTGCCTACCCACACTTTTTGGGGTCTATCTATAAGAAAGTCCAGAATCCAGTTGCATAGTGAAGTGCTGATGTACAGTAGAACCAGCTTTATAAGAAGATTTTTCAGGATGACTGTACTGAAAGCTGAACTGAAGTCAATAAAAGTAGCCTCACATAGCTATTCTTATTCTCCAAGTGGTCTGGCAATAAGTGGAGTGCCAAAGAAATAGCATCTCCTGTGGAACAATTGGGTCTGTATGCAAACTGGAGTGGATCAAAGTCTGCAGGTAGTTTGGATTTATTACATCTTTGACCAGTCTCTCAAAGCATTTCATCACAGTAGAGGTGAGAGCTATGGGACGATAGTCATTTAGACTAGCATGTGGTGACTTCTTTGGCAGTGGTATAATGTCTGTGTACTTGAAACATCTGGGCACAATGGCTTGACTCAGTGAGTTGTTGAAGATGTCTGTGAGCACACTTGTTAGCTGGTCTGCACAGTCTCTGAGCAATTTTCCAAGAATGTTATCAGGTCCAGCTGCTTTTCATAGGTTCATAGGTTCATAGGTTCATACTAGGCTATCTGCCCGAGGGCATTTACAAGCCTAGCCCATCGTTTTGTGGCTTACGCCACCCCTTTAGTATGGGGAACTATACCCATTATTTTGCTGTGCCTCTGTCAAGCAGTGACACTGAGGTAATCCCTGGGGTATATCTGCGATCTCCCATCCATTGGTCAAGATTTCTCTTGAACAAGGCCAGCGAGGTGCTCTGCCTCACCTATACCGGGATTTTGTTCCACAGCATAGGGAGTCTTTGGGTGATGAATCTATCCCTCCAGCACGTCCTATTAATAGCCATGTCGAGGTTTAAGTCTCCCGCCCTTGTGTCTCTGATGGATTTTCTGGGGTTAACTCTTCATAGGGTCCTTCTGACATCAGCAGGTTTGAGGATGAGCTCTTCCTCACTCTGGTTGTTGGTGATTTTCTCTGCTGCCGTCTTGTTCCTTCCTCAAACCTAATGAAGTAAGTGTTGAGCTTGTTTAGGAATTCCATATCATCATCATCACATTGTGAAGACATGGATCTTTAATCTGTTCTAGACTGGATGCCCTACCAGAGGCACCTGGGCTCCTTTTGTTCGGAGAAGTGGCTCATGATACTTTGACCATATTTGTATTTGGCCTCCCTCACCCCTTTGTTTAATTGAGATCTGGCCAATCTGAGAGCCTCTTTATCACCAGACCTAAATGCTGCATTCCTTGCTTTCAGGAGCTTGTACACTTCACTTGTTAGCCTGGGCTTTGCTCTTTTTAATTTCTCCAAATCTTTTGGGTTTCTAATACCATGACAGGAATGGACCCCATTCCTAAGTCAAAATACAATTAAAGTTTATGAAATTAGTATTTTTTCACTCTTTTGAGGTCAGCCAAAAGTGCTCTTTGCAGCACCCACAATGTGCCCAGTAATGACTTCTTCTGCAGTTTGTATGGATTTACATGTATTGGTAGCGTATCTAAATATGCTTGTAGACTCTTTTTTATAAGACCCGTTGCTCCTACTATTATTGGAACTATCTGAGTATCCTTCTTCCACATTGCTCTTGTTTCTGCATGCAGATCCTGATATTTTATAACTTTGTGTCTCTCTGTATGCAGGACACTGTAGTCCCTTGGTGTGGTGATTTCAATGATCAATGCTACTCTTGTCTTCTTTTCTTGGACTACTATATCCAGTTTTCTAGCATCTATCTTTTGAATTGTTGGTAATCGACGATCCCATGTAATGTAAACATCATCATTTTCTATGATGCTTTGTGGCTCATGTTTCCAGGTTTTTCAGCCACTTCAGTACCATAATGTTTGCACAATCTCCAGTGCAACAGTATCGTCACATTATTATGCCTTTCAGTATACAGTCCTTCTGCCATTAGTATGTCAAAACCAGCAACAAGGTGTGCGACTGTTTCCAATTCAGTTTTACAAAACCTACATTTGTCTGTTAATCCCACATGTTCAATGGACTTTGTAAACCAGCATGTAAGTAGCCCACTATCTTGAGCTGTCAATATTAACCTTTCATCTCTTGGTTTGAATTCACCTCTCCTTAACCATTCCTGCATTCGGTCCTGATCAACATGAGGTTCTTCCAGAAGTTTTCTATACTTGCAACTATATTTATGTGTTTTCCACATTTCTTGCCTTTTCATCTGGTCCTTCACCTTATATTTTTTCATTTGCTTTTTGGCACGTTCAGTTGCTGCCTGATTTTTATTTATTTCTGGTTTGATTATCATTCCTGCTTGACGTTGATATGCTTCTGCTAGGTTAAGCAGAGAAGTCATCTTAGATTTATTCTCCTCATGTTTCAAAACTTTCACTACATTTTTGTCTTGTGAGGTCAGCAGATATGTGTGGAGTCACACAATTGCAGATCTGTACATGTTATCAATTTCAAGGAGGCCCAACCCTCCAGGGTTTCTGGTTGTCACTTATGATGATACTTTTGGTGACTGTCACATTGTCAACACATTTTGAGATATAACCCATCAATGATTCAGTGTGCTCCTCCATCATGATGTGTTGGTTTACTATGGCTGCTTCTTGAAGATGTTCCAGTCTGTACTCTTAAAACAGTCTTGTAGTGCTGAGACTGCTCCCTCCGGCCATATACTCACTTGCTTCACTGATGGTTTCCCCTCATCAGCAATGGTCTTTATGATGGTAGCAGCATAATGGCAAGGTGATCTGAGTTACCCAGGTGGGGGTGAGGTACTGCCTTAAATGCTAGCTTAATATATTTGTATAGACTTTGTCCAGTGTATTCTCCCCTCTGGTTGCAAAGTCTACATATTGGAAGTATTGAGGTAGGATTGTTTTCAGGTTTGTCTGATTGAAGTCACCTGCTATTATATGTACTCCATCAAGATTTTGATTTTGCAGATCATTTATAGACTGATATAATTTAGCTAGTGCTTCGTCTGTGTTGGTACTAGGAGGTATGTCTACTGCTGTGGTGCTGACACTATTAAATTCCTTTGGTAGGTAGAAGGGTCTGCATTTCAGTGACATAATCTCTAGGTCCTCAGAGCAGTGTGTTTTTACCACCTCACAGCTAATGCACCAATTGTTATTTATGTAGATGCAGACACTACCCTCCCTTTGCTTTCCCACAGAGACTGTATTCTATCTGCATGAAATAATGATAGTCCCGCCACATGAGCTGCACTGTCATTTATACTAGAGCTCAGCCAAGTCTCGGTGAAGATAAATATGCAAGAGTATCTCACCTTGTTCTGGTTAATTAGTTCTAACCTTATGTAGTCCATTTCATTTTCCAGGGAGTGAACATTAGCCAGTAGAATGGATGGTAGTGCAGGCCTGATGGGGTTAACTTTTAATCTTGAGATGATTCCAGCCCTGGATCCTTGTTTATGAGCTCTTTCATGCCTCTTTCTTTTCCTTCTCCTTCTCTAAGTAATAAAGACTGATTCCACCTTATCTCAGCAGTTTGGTTGTGTTTTAATATAATTCCTAGCTCCAGTAGCTTGTGGAGTATATTAGGCCTTGCAGGCCCTGCAGCTAGCAGTCCATCAAACCTATTGCATATCGAGCTTTGTATATTACTTTCCTGAAGTTTCTCCTTGCTGTATGTTAGCTTATCATATATTTTTGTCCCTGATTTGGTTGTTTTACTTGATTTAGATGCAGAATTACACAAATAATGCACATTTTTCTGACAAACCGAAGCAGCTGCTGCCACACAGGGCACTGGAAACTGTGATTCCCTACACTGGGCTACCCTGGTGTAACTGTAATCTAAGTATACTATTATGTAAGACTGCACACACAGTCAGTATTTTGGCACAGGTTGCGGGGTCATATTGCAGTGCATCTCCAGGCAGCAGAAACATGACTTGAGCAACCCATGCACCAATGCATTTAGTTTGTGCATGGGTGTGGTTGTATCCTTACTTGTTGAGGTCATCTGGGTTTTTCATTGATGTCATGGGCCAATATTTTAGGGCATATCCAGCATCCTTGACTCAGTGTCCCTATGTAAAATCACCCCTTGCAAAGCTTCGGTACAAGTCAAATGTGTGCCATATATGTGGGAGTTGTGGTAACTGCCTGGGTAGCTTGCACACATATTGTAGACATACCTCTCAACCAGACCGAATATCTAATTTTTTACCAGTTTTTGATGTCCAAATAATGGGGTGCCACAATTCCTGAGTGGCACTCCTTAATTTCCAAATTCCCCTGCTTTTTTTTGGAGTGACATCATCACACAGAAGCGTGTTCAGTAATGTCAGTTCATGAGCAGCCTGTCGGAATTCAGCTGAGGGCTTGCTCTGGGCCAGAGTGAGTGAATCTAAATTTTACAAGCCACAGGAGGACAGATGAGAAGCAAAGCCTGAACACTGAGCAGCAGAATTTATTGCTACATTTATTTCCAGGTAAAGCACTTTAGTTGCTTGGTGTTTTCACTGCATTAATACCAATGATGTTTATATGTCGCCATTCAGAACATAGAATGTATTGCTGCATTTATTTTCAGGTAAAGCACTTTAGTTGCTTGGTGTTTAAACTCCATTAATACCAAGGATATTTATATGCTGCTGTTCAGAACGTGTGCAATTTTTACCATGCTGCTTTATCTGTATTTAAGATGTCCGTTGCTGGTGTGTGTGTGTGTGTGTGTGTGTGTGTGTGTGTGTAAATAGAACTGCCTGGAGGTTAGGATTACTCAGGTTCAAACCCTGTACCTTAGGTGCAAGAAGCAAGAACCTTTGTTCTCTACCCATACCACCACATTTGTTTGAAGGAGTTATATCTCTCAACTATATAAATTTTCTCATAATGTCTGGAATGTGTTTGGCTCATACTTTTAGTCTGTTCTTCTTAAAAATTTGATGGTGCAGTGGTATTGTTGTTGCCTCACAGCAAGAGGTTCTCTGGTTCGATTCTTGGCCAAAGAGCCTTCTGTGTGGAGTCTACATGTCCTCCCTGTGCTTGTGTGGGTTTCCTCTGGGTGCTCCGGCTTCCTCTTGCAATACAAAGATATGCGTTTGAACCATTTTTCACTAGGTCTCTGCTGAAAATTAGCTTCGTTCCAAGTCAGACTTTCCCAGTAAACAAATGCTAAAAAACATAAATTTTATTATTTTCTGGCAAATCAAGGAGAACTGAATTCACTAAATAATGATATCCATTTAAGTTTGTCTTCTTATCTTTTAGGAAACACATGATAATACAACATTTTATTCTAGCAACTTTCTAAGATTATACAAGCAATGTTTAAAATGTGTCTCCGTTTTTGGGCCTTTGTCCCACCCAATAAATTTTGGCTTTTTCCTGATTTCTTGTACTGCACAGTTCTTCAGGGAAAGAGACGTTTAGTGGTGCTTATGCAAAATCTACTGGCTTTTGCTGCAGAAGGCTATGGGTTCTACTCCCACAGTCTGTAGATGGATTGCTGATACTGTACTGTGTTGCACTTTTAAAGAGGGTGGACACTGCAGTACTGAGAATGTCCTCCTTTGGTGGAGATACCTATTAACTATGAACCTGTTATCATTTTGCCATTTATTCCCTATGAAAATATTATTGCTTATCATTTTTTAATGTAACATAGGCAATTTATTCTTAAAGGGCAACAGACACTTTACTTGTAGACGAAACAAAGAAATGTAAAATTGTTTGCTAACATCGACGTATTTACAGATCTCTTTAACATGGAATTTAGATGACTTTTACTTCTGCAGAGATTCTGCATATTTACTGATAATGGTGGATTGTAGAAGTTTTACTAGACTTTTATGATGGAAATGTTCTGAATTAGGCAGTTTTGTCATTATTGGTTCATGCATATTGCTTCATTGCTTACAGGAAAAATGTTCAAACAATAAATTTACAAAGCAGTCTAACACGTGTGCTGTATTATACAAGGAATATAATTTAATAAAGTCAGGAAGGTGTATCAAAGAACACATGTATGTTTCTTTTATCACGTGCAAGGGGCCTATGATTTGAAAATAGCCCATAGGTAATCTATATCTGCCATTGGCCAGATGCATTTTTCTTTGGATGTGGGTTTCAATGCTGTTTCAATGAATGTCAGTTTCAAGGGCAGAGAAGTTTTAATGCTAAGTTTATTTTCATTGTGAGACTGTATTGCTTTGTTTAGCAGATGTCTATTAGTGTTTGTGCTATAAAATGTAAAATAAAATCCAATTAATCATCGTAAAAGTAAAGCAGTATGCACATTAGGGTTTATGATAAATGGGTCGAAATAGCCAGGTAATGGGACATTGGAATGGCTGCAGGGGGACTCTGGGGAAATATTTTGGTTGTCTGTTCTTCAGTTTGTATTTGAAAGTTGGTATCCCACAATTCCATCCCAGTGGGTGGGGTTACATAATTATGCACTCAAATTTATGTTAATCAGTATACAGATTGGCACCTATTTTTCATGGACCTTTGTCCAGATTTTTGATGTTTCCAGGTTGAGAGGTATGAATGTAGATGATACTTTCTGCATTGCAGAGCACCTGACAGTTGATGGAATAATATGCTTTGTGTTTCACATAGGTTCATAGGTTTATATGTTCATAGGTATTTACTAGGCTAATGACCACAAGGGCCTTTTTAAGCCTAGCCATGCATCCCAAATCTCTGACAAGTTCTTTTTTTTTTTTTTTTCAAAACAGGTTTATTGTTTTAACATACAAGAGAAATATCATAACAATTTTATACAAGTAATTAAAAATACATATGATTATAACATTCAACAAAACAACTAAAGTATTTACAAAGACATCCACTCAATCAGATTAATTAATTAAACTAAAATACCATGCTATTGAAATTAGGATTTTTTTTAACAAATCTCTAACAAGTTCTGATAACCTTGATAAGTGTAAGCATGGGCCTGGGAGATGAAACATTTACAGGTTACCTGTTTGCATTAGAGTCATAGGTGCCAAACCAGGGATGAATTTCCGGTTTCCCATCCAATTGTCCAAACTGCACTTGAATTGGGTTAGGGAGGAACTCTGCTTCACATGGATGGGGAGCCTGTTTGATAGACGGGGTAGTCTCTGGGATACATACCTATCTCTCCAGCAGGTCCTATTTATATCACAGGTAAGGTTTAAGTCTTTAGAATGGGTAATTTTGGTATTGTTTGTTTTGTGGATATGCAAGAGGTCCATCAGAATGGGGTCTGACAATGCTATGTATGACAGGCATCGATTTCCCCTCAAAAGCCTGTAGGAGACAGAATACAGGGATAGGGCCTTGAGGTGGTCAGCATAGGACATATTACATATAACCTGTATTCTTTTAGTGAGGAACCTCTGTGTACATTCCAGTTATTGGATATGCCTGGTTAGATACATGCCAAAGGGGGCATTGTACTCAATAATAGGTCAGATGAATGCCAAATACAGTGGAACAATGACTTCCTTAGACTTAGATGCCATAGCTTTGTTTATAAGTTGAGCAACATAGAATGATTTCTTCACCACTGTAGACACGTGATGATCAAAGGCTAGATTATTATCTATCTGTGTCCCTAAGTCCCTGACTACTGGGTCAACTCTAAGGGGTGTGTTGTCAATATGATAGTCACCAGGGATGGATGACTTCCCAAAGGATACTATTATGCATTTCTTGGCATTTAGTTTTAGACCATGTCTCTGACACCAGTTGTCTGTGTCAGCCCTTCCTGGAGAACATTTATATCAGTATGACATTCAATGACAGCGCCTAATTTGTAATCATCTGCAAATTTAGTCAGACAGATACCACTAACATTGGCCTTGACTTCTGAAAAGTAAATGCCAAAAAGGAGTGGTCCAAGGACTGATCCCTGACGGTCTCCACTTGTGACTGGCCTATTTGTAGAGGTGGACTCCCCAATTCTAACTTCCTGGGTCCTGTCTGTGAGCCACCTGGCTATCCACCGGGTGACATATGGGTTTGTACCTAACGTCTTGAGTTTGTCAACAATTCCTGACTGGTTTATTGTGCCAAATGCCTTGGTCAGATTAAGGTAGGCAGACTGAACGATTTTGCCCTCATTCATTGCTTTGGTGACCTTCTCAAAGAAGTCTACCAGGTTGAGTAGGCATGATCTGCACTTGAAAAAACAAACTGGGTTGGGTCCAGTGCCTGGAGGTTTACTATACCTCTATTGATCATCTCCATGATAATTCTTTCCATGGCTTTACATATTAGAATCCAGGATCTGTAGATGGCCCACGTTTGTGCAGAGGAATGACTGTTGCCTTTCTCAATTCATGAGGCATGAAGCCTGTTTGGAGGCTACAGTTAAATAGTAATTCCAGTGGCTCTGATAGGTCATGTTTCATGCTATTTAGAAGGCATTCTAGGATATTGTCTGAGCCCATTGATGCAGTGTTCTTGGTCTTAGATAGAGCACTGGTGATAGTAGGGAAGAGTTATATATTATATACCTTCTTCCCATTTCAACAGCTGGGGACTTTGTTTGTGGGTGAAGTTTATTGCCCATAGTACCTTAGGGAAATAGGGTATAGCAGAAAAGACTCACACAGTGCTAGCTCTTTCCTCGTGGGTACATGGAGACCAGATATGCTTTCCATATGTTCTATCATTGAGTCTAGGAAGTGGTGGAGGATTCTGAAAGCAGAACCTGTGAAATCCACACTGTGTCCCCTGTAGGTCACTGAAATGTCTCTGCAGCTAAAATATGTAAAGCTACACATACCTTAGTATCCACTGGTATGCATTCTTTACAGCTCCCTCAGGGACACAGATGGGGTGACACATGTCCATTATTTGCTGTATCATGTCCATGTCCATCCTGTAGCAGTCCATTATGCTTACTTCATGTAGGCCATGAAAGGTCAAATATTGTCTGAGTACCCTGAATATCCAACACCTTTGGGGATGACATCTTGCAACATTAGCAGTATCAGCTTCTATAAGAGAAGATGCAGTTTTACAAAGGCTGTGCCATACCCCAGTAGTATATTTTAATGTCTTCCTGTGGCTGAATCTGACCACATAGCTAAGTCAGGCATGAAGTGTGTGCATGTTTTATACATTTCTGAATCACTCTCCCATGTTCTTTTACTTCAGTATCATACATCACAGCTCATTATACAGACAACAGCATAAAGTTGTGCCGGCACTTCTTTTCCAGCCAACCACATCAAGTAATGTTGTTTCCTGATTTGCCCACACCCTGCTCATCATTGCTTATCATGCAGACAGACTTAGCATGATGAGTAAGCATTCATGGTATCAAGCTTTGATACTATTCCCCACTCAGGAATCATAGAAAAACTCACTAAGCTAGGCATCAACCCCTATATCTCTAGATGGGTTTTAAACTGGCTCACAGGTAGAACCCACAGTGTGAAAGTAGCTGACTCCAAGTCAGACTGCCGACCAGTCACAAGTGGAGTCCCACAGGGTTCAGTCCTGGGTCCTCTTCTGTTTGGTATCTACTTCTTTGAAGTCCAGGCCAACACAAAGGGACTCTGGCTGACAAAGTTCACAGATGATTGCAAGTTTTCAGCTATTATTAACTCCCCAAGTGATGTTGACATCTTACAGAAAGGCCTCACTGAGACCAACGACTGGTATCAGAACCATGGCCTTAAGCTCAATGCCAAAAAGATGTCGTCATCCCCTTTGGGAAAAACCTGGTTTCCATGAATTACCACATCAATGGAAGTCCTCTCAACACAGAAGGTGTTATAAGAGCTCTGGGAACACAGGTTGACAGCAATCTCTCTTTTGACTACCCCATTGCCACTGTGGTCAGAAAGTCCTTCTATGTAGCACATCTCATTACTAGGGGTTTTGCATCCAGGAAGAAAGAGGTCATTGTCTCCCTCTACTCTTCCCTCATTAGGCCAATCATTGAGTACAATGCCCCATTTGGCATGTACCTCACTAAACACCTGCAACAACTAGAGATGCTTCAAAAGTACCTCACAAAAAGGATCCTAGGCCTTAAACATTTGTCCTACATGGACAGACTAAAATAACTCCAACTATTCTCTGTCTCATATCACCTACTTAGAGGTGTCTCTGCTTGACTTACAAAGCCATGTTTGCTCCAGGTTTGTCAGAAATGCTACATCTGAAGAAATCCCAAGCCCTCCACATCACACGCTCCAGAGACCTTAATCTTATTACCACAAGCAACAGAACATGCTGGAGGGACAGGTTCCTAACCCAGAGACTGACCATGCTATGGAATAGACTCTCCATACATGTCAAGCAGAGCACCTCACTGGCCCTCTTCAAGAAAAATCTTGATGAGTGGATGGGAAATAGAAAATTCACTCCAGGGATCACTCCAGTGGCTTTACTTGACAGAGGCACTGGCAACTAAGTTTGGGTGGCACAATGCCAGGGTAATCCTATGGGCTAGGCTTGTAAAGGCTCCAGGGCAATTAGCCTAGTGCACACCTATGAACCTGTGAACATATGAATCCAGGCTCAGTTGTTCTAATTGGCTTTATGGCTGTTATAAACACTTACTGTTACTCACAATTGGTATGTCTTTCTTCCCTGGTTACATAGCATTTATTTGTAAAACAAGTATTCTGCTTTTTATGCTAAAGATAATTTCCAATTATGTCTGACTCCAGCTACCTTTGACATGTGGTAGTAAATGGTCTCATCAGAAACACATCACTGAATTTCTGACTACATTTTAAATGTATGAGACAGCTTCAGAATATCATGCAAAGTTTTAAAAGTGTAATCATGAGGCTCACCATTTTTAGCAAACACTCCCTATGTATACAAGTGAATGATAATGTGTAGGTAGGTAATAGTAAGATCTCACAGGTAGCGGATTTGAGGACTGCACCTGAAAGGGTTAATGTGAAAAAGGCAGCCTGTTAAAGAAAGTGTGTCAGGACATTAAAAAAGACAGATGAAACACAATGGAAATTAGTAGGTAGTTTCTTCAAATGGAAAAAAAAATCTTGTTGTAGCCTGCTGTATGCTGTGTTTGATATTACAATTAGTTCATTTTGAGCTCAACAGATCTCAAGTCAAGACTTTTTTTGTAAATTCAACAGGAATTAGTACTCCTTCTTCTTATTTAGACAACAGTTTTAAACAACAGAAGAGGTTCTGCTAATTGATGAGTATAGCCTGTAATGTGAGTTTAAGGTAGGAGACACATTTCTAAGTCCTGTATGCATCCAGACTGAGCCTGTAATTGGTCAGTGTTTGATCAATGTACTGCCCTAGCCAACACATTTAAATATAATAAATAAAATAAAATGGAATATATAGTCTAGCATGGTAAAATTTCATTTAGAAAACTTCTGTTGTGTAATTTAGAAAGAGCTTCAGAGGATGGCATTTTTGAGAATGAAACAAAAGGTTGATGATGCTTGAGAAGCTATAATAGGATTAGAGATACAGAAATGAGATTTTGCTGAGCTTTGTTGTGGTGTACTGAGCTGGAAACAAGAGTATGATCTGTTCAAAAGAGCAGACGCTTAAGTAAAGTATTCTTCAGAGTTTTGGACCTAAAAAGATATTGCCTGCTGAGTAATCTACTCTGGAAGTTCCAGACTCCAGGATTAAACTGCAGTTTGTTAACATCTATAACGATGCTGTTTTCTGTTGTGTAAAAGTGGCTTTGTTTACTTTTTTTCAGAACTATGTTAAAACTAACAAAGTGCTATACAAATTTCACTAAGCTTTGCTACTGTAGGTGAAATATGACATTTTTGGGTTTCCCTGAAAAAGTGCAATAAATTTGTACTGCACTCACAGAAAATTGCTTAGCAAATCTCTTCCAGAAGTGCATAATAATGAGCAAAAGAAGGCCTTGCTATATTCAGATGTCTCATTTTCTCCTCCTTTTCCTGCTCAGACAGCCAGAACAGATGCTTCAGACTGGGGGGGGGGGGCTACATTTCAAGGTACAATGGTTCAAGGCATATGGGAGTCTCATTTCAGAAACAAACATACATCTGAAGGTAATGATCACAGCTCTATTACAAGCTATCAAAGCTTCAAGTCAGCTGAGGATCCCTGGACTATTGCTATTGATGACAGACACTCCACAGTGATGTGGCGTATAAACTAATAAGAAGGAACATAGTCCTCTGTGTAGACTAACAATTATTCCCTGGGACCTAGCAATACATAACAACCTTACTTTTCAAGACTCATACATCCCATCAGAGCAGACCTCAATAGCAGACACCTTGAGCAGGTCTGCGAGAAATGCTCATGGGTGGATGCTGCACCCAGAGATCTTCCAGGACATTGTTAACCTGTGTGGAACTCCCCAGTTAGTTCTGTTTATCTTCTTTTTTAAACAGACAACAAAACCATTTCTGTTCTAGCACACCTTGGAAAAAGGGCTAGAAAACATGTACATTTTTTCCTATGGATGTGAATGTTTTTCTGTGCCTTTTCCCCCTTACCCCTGATACCCAAAGTTCTTCAAAAGATCAAAATATACTTCCACAAGCAACATTAATAAGGGCAATTACCAAAACCTTTTGCTCTCACAGAGTGAATCTTCTCAATCAGGACAAGGGATCTTTAATCTGCCCCAACATTCAAAATCTTGAAGATCTTCAGTGGGAATTACAGCCCTCAAACTGATTTAATTCTACCAACATAGTATCCAAACAAATTATTACTGAATCTAATTCCTACTGAAACTTCAGTAGATCATATCTAGTATGAGGAAATTCCTTTACTATAATTATAAAATTAGAGGGTAACCAAGGTGTATATATTTGCTTTATTTCTTCAGTTGAAAACACTTATTTTAAAAGTGAAATGTTGATCTGTGTTTTCTTTTAACTGTCTGAAATTTATTTTCTGTAAACATTTGAAATTTATGATTTATTTTTTTGCTATTTAGAATGTGTATTATTTAATTGTTCACTTAATAAAATACTTGTACTGCTTCAGAAATCTCTTCTACAGTCTTCTTCAACTACTTTGTTTCCAGTGTCTGACCCACTGTATTTTTCTCATTTTATTGATCTTTCAATTTAGTTATTGCCATAAAAACTACAGTCAGCACTTATTTTAATATTTCAATAAAATCTGACTGCCTCAATAACATCCTGTGAGTTATCTCAATTTTTTACCAATTTTCTTCCCATGTTTACTCTTTTAGACCAAGAAAATAGATCTTTACCTGCATTTGTCATTTGGGTATCACTCCCTCATTTGCAGAAATTGGATAAGGAAAGTTCAAATTGCACTGCAGATGAGAGTTTTCAGCAAACTTGCCTTTTTATTCTGCAAAAACTGACATGTTGACATGGTAAATGCTTCTCATATGAATCATTTGCTCACCCTTGTCCTGCCTAACACTGCCATTGATACAAATTTAATTATCCACAGTAGGTTTTCATATGGAGCAGTATTTAATATATATTTTTTATTCTATACCATCACAGTTACTTAAAGATCAACTCCCAACACATGATGACGCAGTACAAATCATTTACATTGAAGCACATTTTCTAGATCATAACATTTATATTTAAACTACAAAGTTATTAAACTTTTTATTCATACATTACAAAGATGACTAACCAGCCAAAGCTCTCTGTCCTTATAATTTATTGTTTGTTTTTTTTTTTCTATGGTAATATACCCTACATAGATCTGTACATGAACAACAAAATTAGACCAGGAGGAATAGCCTCTTCCTATGGACATAATCACACAAGACTATACGCATGTATAAAGAAGAAAATAATTTTTGAGTGTACCTATCCAAAATATTCTAACAGCTCAGTATACTTTGAAAGATAAAAGGCAAAGGAATAAAGTACATTTTATGTTTAAAGAGCATTGAAAAAGATGTGAAGAAAGTTCAGGAAAGTCAGGCATTTTCATTTATGTGTGCATATACCGAAAATTCTTAATCCAACTTGCATTTATCTGGCGGTGAGTCCATACACACACAGACACACACACACACACACACACACACATGAAGATTTAGAGCAAGTGAATGATCCCACATGCACACACAAAGACACACACACACACACACACACACACACACACACACAAAACACACACTGACAGTGAAGATTGAGAGCGAGCGATCACATGCACACACACACACACACACACACACACACACACACACACATGAAGAGTTAGAGCAAGTGAGTGATCCCACACACATACCCCCACACACACACAAAAAAATACATGAAGAGTTAGAGCAAGTGAGTGATCCCAAACACACGCACACACACACACACACACACACACACACACACACACACACACACACACACACACACACACACACTATGAAGAAAACATTAACAATTTAACAAGCAACAAAGTCAGAAAATGTACTATTTTTGGATCACCCCTAATTTAATGGGCAAAGTGCTGAACAGCTGCACAAAACCTCATTGTTTCTTTCAAAATACCTTGCCTGCACCTTGCAAAGGGTGTAATGTGTCTTGTTGGAAACTGGAATAATAAAAGCAGGATGGGGAATGGAAATCTAATGACACCAGAGCGTATAAGCCTGGAAGATAAGAAGTTTAATATTTGAGCAAAACCAGGCAACATTCAGATAGTTGCTAGATTTGATTGCTGTCAACAATAAATTGCGAGTGATGCTTTTATAGGCTTTAAACTTATATAAATGAAACGTATTTCATGGCAATAAGTCCTGGGTAGTGGAAGAGGGGGGAATGTCTCAGTATTTATCCATATTCACTAAGCAGTGACTTAAGCACCAATTTCATCCTAAATGGTTAAGTAAGATTACATCAATATAAAAACTTGGGTATATTAAGATGTATGACAGCAACCCTTTCCCAAGCACACAATCTATGACTGTGTTTGCCTTTTGACTCATAATTATGTACCCTCATCCTATTACACTGGGAAACATTGCATAGAAATGACACATAGTCATTTATCTTGCTTTTATCAGATATAAAGCATTAATTTATTTATACCCCAGGATTCACGAAGCCTCCATGTAAGAGTTATAACTCTTACACGGAGGCTGCAGTTAAATGGAGTGATGTCAGCATGCTTTGCATATTCATGAGAGCATGCTGAATCACACCTAAGTCTAACACGGTCCGTGTAAGACAGTAGGGGACGTGTCCGTAGGCTGAGCCCTGCAAGTGGTCATGCCCCCAGAAGAGGAAAAGTGCCCAAAGTAAACACCCACAACAGAGTCCACGGAAATGTGAATAAACACAACACAACACATGCCCCCACAGACTATGAACATAAAATATATATAAATGAACATGTTATATATTTTTTTTAAATTGTAAAGATGTTTAACCGTGAGTGCGCTCATTTGCGCGGGCGTGCCCGTAGCGCAGCTACAGTTAGCAGTCAGTGGGAAAGCATATAAAAACTAAATATGCAAAATATGCCAGGAAGCAATAGCCTAGTGGTAGAGATGTTAGCTGAAGAGCAGGCATTCATGGTACGAGCCCCCACAACACCAATTTTTTTTTTTTCAAAATAAGCAGGAAACAAGTCCCTGACAAATATGTACACATAAAACCCCAGTATATGTAAAATGTAATGAAATAGCCCATTTATATTGAAGACATGTGAGGTAACAAAAGAAGAAAAAATGCCAGATGTGCTCATAGCTGAGCTACAGTTTAACAGAGTGAGTGCATGTGCCTGTAGATGAGCAGTGGTTTAACTGGTGCAAAATGAGTGCCCGTAGCTGAGCAGTGGTTTAATTGTTAATTAATTAATTTGTATTAGCTGAGGAAGCTTCTGCAACTGTGGAAGCGAAAACGTGATTCCTGAAATAAAGAACGTTATTTTACTTGTCCTGTTTGGTTCCAGAGATCGTATTTTTATAATGTGTAAGTAGGTAATAGTAAGATCTCACAGGTAGCGGATTTGAGGACTGCACCTGAAAGGGTTAATGTGAAAAAGGCAGCCTGTTAAAGAAAGTGTGTCAGGACATTAAAAAAGACAGATGAAACATAGTGGAAATTAGTAGGTAGATGTTCTTCGTCTCCCATTGCTGCAGTCCTGACAAATGGGTACTCCGCTGCCCACCATCGGCCCGAATACCAAAGGGCTAGATCCGGCGTCGGTCATGGGCGCCCGAGACTGACGTAGTGTCAGTACAAATGCGCATGACCGACGCCATAACCTCAGTCTTTCTTGCCGCATGGTCCTAAGCAGAAGCAGAATTTGCAAGTGCCGTTCGGCATTCTGGAATTGTCGGTTTTCGAGTTTCAGACCGGAGACCAAGTTGGGCCTAAGTACCCGTTGGGGACATTTTGTCTTTTCTTGCCTCAGTATTGACGGATGTCAGAAAAAGTTAATAACTGTATTTCTTGTGGGAAACAGATTCCTCATAGGGATTACCATTCACTCTGCATTCCTTGTTTAGGGCCTGAGCACGACGTTGTTGGGTGTCGCTTTTGTGCTACTTTTAATAAGCGTACTATTAAACGTCGGTTGGACTGTGCTAGGCTGGTGTTTGGTAAACGTTGTAATTACAACATGCTGTTGGATTCTCCGACGACTGGTTCTTCTAAGAAGCGCAAAGAAAAGTCTTTGCGGTCCAAACAGGATGAGGCGTCCACTCCGGACGTCGGTCCTGTAGAACCACTGGCTGCTTCAGTGGCGCTTTCTGACAGTTTACCAGAGTGTCAAGGGGAGCCTTTGTTACTACAGGAAGTGGCTTCTCCTGTGTTAGGCCAGGCTGAGGGTGCTTCTCTGTTGTCAGTGGCTCCCTCCCCATAGGGTGGTTAAGCCTCCTCCTTCTCAAGGCAAAGGCCATTCTAAGTCTAAGTCTGCCCCTGCGGGTGCTATTCCCCAGGGTCCAGCTCCTAGGAAGCACATGTTAAAGATGGCTGAAGATTTGATTACTTTAATTAGGGGTTCCATGCCTCCCCCTGAGAAGAGGCCCAGGGTGGAGACAGAGTTGGAGGGTTTGGTTCAGTCTTCCAATGAGTCAGATTCCTCTGTGGAAGAACTTCAGGATTTCCCTCCCTATTCTGATTCGGAGGCAGAGGATGCTTCTCCCTCTGCGTCCCCTCCAGAAGATTTTTCTTTCTCTGAAACTTTGCATTCCATGAGGGAACATTTCAAATGGGAAGGCCAGGATTATTCTGATTCTCATAAAGGCTAAGAGAATTCTTGTTTTGCCTCAGCACAGGTCCTTGGCTATTCCCCCTGTACTGGATGTTGTTCAGGATGTATTTTCTGAGGCTGCCCTTAACCCAGATTCTCTGCCTCCTGCCCCAGTTAAACCAGATAGATACTACAGGGTTCAGAAGCTCACAAGTACTTGTATAAGAGCCCTAGGGCTGATCCAGAAACTATTTCTCAAGGCCCCAAAGGTGTTAAGGCTTCTGTGGTTAAGAATCCAGTTCCTCTGGACAAGGATGCTAGGGCCCTGGATAGGTGGGGTAAAACTGTATACCTCTTCTACTTTGGCTATGAGGGCTTTAAATTGTCAGTTTCATATGCTCAGGTATCAGAATTATTTGCTAAGTCAATTGAAATGTAAAGTAGATGCTTTAGCTGAAGGTATTGACTGTAAGGAGCTTCAGGATTTAGTGCATGCTTCAGACCAGGTTGGTAAGCATTCTTTGCAGTGTGGTTTTGATGCTTTACAAGCTTCTTCCAGGGTGGCTGCTACTAGTTCTGTTGTTCAGACATGCCTGGCTTAAAGATCAGTCCTTGTCAGAGCATGTTAAAGCTCGAATTATGGATGCTCCTTTGCAATCTGATGTTCTTTTTGGCCCTCCAGTGGAATCAGTTTTAAAAAAAATGGAGGAAAAAGCTAAGTCTATGCAGACAGTTAAGGACTTTTTACAGGTTCAGCCCCCTAAGTTCAGTAGGAATTGGCCTGCTAAGGGATGGTCTTTTCCCTCTTCGGATTTTCATTCTAGGGGCAGGTCGAGGCGTGGTAGAGGTAGGGCTTCCTTTCAGGGCCCTGTTACTTCTAGGTCTTTGAGTTCTTCTACCCCTTCTGCTGGGAGGGCAGGGGTCAGTCCTTTTGGAAGCAGACCCAATGACCTGTGTCTTCAGCTGCCGGACTCTGCTTTGCTGGCAGCTCCTCTAGGAGGAAAACTGGGACTTTTCAAAAGGTATTGGCATTTGGTTACCCAAGACAAATGGGTATTGGACATTATAACTCGAGGCTACAAATTTTATTTTCACACATTCCCGCCTTTCAAAGGTATGCGGATGTGCCTCATCAGCAAAGACTGGAAGCACAGGCACAGATTTCTTCTCTGCTCCAGTTGGGAGCAATACAGGAAGTTCCTTCTGCGGAAAGGGGCACAGGGTTTTATTCCCGTCTTTTCTTAGTGCCAAAGAAGGGAAATACTTGGAGGCCCATTCTGGATTTATCCATTCTAAACACCTTTCTGGAAATTCCGAAATTCAAGATGTTAACACTGCAACAGCTGTTGCCTATGCTGGGCAGAGATCACTGGATGGTGACTTTGGATCTCAAGGAGGCCTATCTTCACATTCCTATCAGGCCCAGTTGCAGGAAATTCCTGAGGTTTCGGACTGGGAATTTGCATTATCAGTTCTCTGCATTGCCCTTTGGCTTATCTACTGCACCCAGGGTATTCACAAAAGTCCTGGCTCCAGTAATAGCTTTTCTCAGACTAAAAGGAATTCAGATTTATCCTTATCTGGACGATTGTTTGATGCTGGCTCAAGGCAAGCACAAACTTCTTCGACATCTGCAGTTTGTGATGACAGTTTTCAGATGCCTAGGGTATTCTGTGAACGAAATAAAGTCCAGTCTAGTACCCTCACAGGAGATGTGTTTTCTGGGTGTGAGACTGAATACAGCTACTCAGATGGCATTTCTTACCCCGGACAAACAAAGAAATCTTCACCAATACTTCCTACAGCTATCAGTAATGTCCAGGCTGACTGCAAGGACAGTCCTTCAAGCCTTGGGGTTCATGGCATCTTGCATTCTAGTACTTCCCAATGCCAAACTGCATATGAGGAAGTTACAATGGTATCTCAAAAGCATTTGGACTCAACACAGCCACGATTTGGACACTGTCATTCGGATTCTACCTTGCATTCAGAAAGAATTTGTGTGGTGGGCTCAGGAATGTCACCTAAACAAGGGACTCTCTGTGACCCAACCAGAGGCAAGTCAGATATTAATGACAGACGCCTCGGAGTCAGCCTGGGGAGCTCATTTCAAAGGAAAATGGATTCAAGACCTTTGGCCCCCGGAGTTGCTTCACTTGCATATCAACATGAAAGAGATGCTGGCAGTTCAATTTGCATTAAAAGCATTCAAGGATCTACTTCGACCAGGACTGGTGTTGATTCGAATGGACAACACAACTGTCATGTGGTACATCAACAAGCAGGGGGGAACTCATTCTTACCCTCTTTGCAGACAAGCAATGCTGTTATGGGAAACTGCTTTGAATCTGCACATCACTCTTCGAGCACAGTTTCTGCCAGGAGCACAGAATTCGTTAGCGGATGTTCTGAGCAGGCAAATGGTGGATCCTCACGAATGGAAGTTGGATCCTCAGGTGTTTCATCAGTTGACCATGGCTTGGGGAACTCCAGACATAGATCTGTTCGCTTCTCCTCTGAATTTCCAACTACCTCTGTTTTGCACAAGGCTGTTTCATCCGAAAGCCTGGAAAATAGATGCACTATCCTTCAGTTGGAGCAACCTTCACGTGTATGCCTTTCCTCCTCTGCCTCTTCTTCCAAAAGTCCTGTTGAAAGTCAGGAGGGACAAACCTTGCATGATCCTTATAGCACCGGATTGGCCTCGTCAGCATTGGTACCCTCTGTTGAGGAGCTTAATTCAGGGGACCCCTTGGCCATTACCACGGATTCCTCACTTATTGTCTCAAGAAAACAATCATTTTCTCAATGTCAGGGTGCAATCCCTACACCTGACAGCCTGGCGCATTCAGTTTTAGAGAATGAGGGCCTTCAGCTCCCTCAACAAGTTTTGGATGTTCTTTTGGAAGCCAGGCGTCCTAGTACTCGAAAAGTTTATGCTGATAAATGGAAGAGATTTTTTCTTTGGAGTTCAGCTAAAGGCTTTGATGTCACATTGCCTGATTTGAGTTGTACATTGCAATATTTGACTATGTTATTGGACAAGGGTTTGTCCTTCTCTTCTGTAAAAGTGCATGCTGCAGCTATTTCTGCTCACTATGATGGTGACCCTCCTTTATTTTCACATCCATTGCTTAAACAGTTTCTTAGAGGGGCAAAGAATATAAGACCCCCATGGAGGGCTCCTACTCCTACCTGGGATCTTAATTTTGTTTTGGAAAAACTGACTCTGCCTCTTTTTGAACCTGCAGCTACGGCTGACTTGAAGTTGTTGTCTTGGAAGACTGCTTTTTTATTGGCTGTTACTTCTGCTAGAAGGGTATCTGAATTACAGGCTCTCATGGCAGTGGAACCTTTTCTGATTTTTCACCAGGACAGAGTTTCCTTGCGTACTAATCCTACTTTTCTGCCTAAAGTGATTTCTAATGTGGTATTGAACCAATATATACATTTGCCTACTTTTTATGCTAACCCCCAAAATGAAGGGGAAAAAGTTTTGCATTCTTTGGATGTACATAGGCAGTTAAGATATTATTTGTTCAGAACCAAAGAGTTCAGAAGTTCTCAACAATTATTTGTTTCGTTTGCTGTGACTTCACGTGGAAAAGCTGTCTCGAAACAAACTATTTCCAAGTGGATTGGCCATTGTATTGCTTTTTGTTACTCTCATCATGGAAAGGAGGTTCCAGTTGGGATCAGGCCTCATTCTACTAGGGCTACGGCCACATCTACTGCTTTTATGAGAGGGGTAGCTACTAAAGACATTCTAGAGGCAGCTACTTGGAGTTCTGTACATACCTTTACAAAGCATTATCATTTGCCTCTTTATTCTAGGTCTAGGGCTGGGTTTGCCACTGCAGTCTTACAGGGCATGTCTGCAGCTCCTCAGGCTATTTAGTTGACCAACCTCCCTTTCTTTCCGTTGCTCTGGGATTCTACCCATTTGTCAGGACTGCAGCAATGGGAGACGAAGAACATAGTACAGTTTTGTACCTACCATAAATGTAGATGTTCGAGGATCTCCATTGCTGCAGTCCAATTTTCCCTCCCTCCTTCCCCCTTTTTCTTTTTAGATTGGGGTTTTTGGGTGGTGTTTTTTGCATTCTGACGTCTGAGGCAAGAAAGACTGAGGTTATGGCGTCGGTCATGCGCATTTGTACTGACACTACGTCAGTCTCGGGCACCCATGACCGACGCCAGATCTAGCCCTTTGGTATTCGGGCCGATGGTGGGCAGCGGAGTACCCATTTGTCAGGACTGCAGCAATGGAGATCCTCGAACATCTACATTTATGGTAGGTACAAAACTGTACTTTTCTTCAAATGGAAAAAAAAATCCTGTTGTAGCCTGCTGTATGCTGTGTTTGATATTACAATTAGTTCATTTTGAGCTCAACAGATCTCAAGTCAAGACTTTTTTTGTAAATTCAACAGGAATTAGTACTCCTTCTTCTTATTTAGACAACAGTTTTAAACAACAGAAGAGGTTCTGCTAATTGATGAGTATAGCCTGTAATGTGAGTTTAAGGTAGGAGACACATTTCTAAGTCCTGTATGCATCCAGACTGAGCCTGTAATTGGTCAGTGTTTGATCAATGTACTGCCCTAGCCAACACATTTAAATATAATAAATAAAATAAAATGGAATATATAGTCTAGCATGGTAAAATTTCATTTAGAAAACTTCTGTTGTGTAATTTAGAAAGAGCTTCAGAGGATGGAATTTTTGAGAACGAAACAAAAGGTTGATGATGCTTGAGAAGCTATAATAGGATTAGAGATACAGAAATGAGATTTTGCTGAGCTTTCCTGTGGTGTACTGAGCTGGAAACAAGAGTATGATCTGTTCAAAAGAGCAGACGCTTAAGTAAAGTATTCTTCAGAGTTTTGGACCTAAAAAGATATTGCCTGCTGAGTAATCTACTCTGGAAGTTCCAGACTCCAGGATTAAACTGCAGTTTGTTAACATCTATAAAGATGCTGTTTTCTGTTGTGTAAAAGTGGCTTTGTTTACTTTTTTCAGAACTATGTTAAAACTAACAAAGTGCTAATTACAAATTTCACTAAGCTTTGCTACTATAGGTGAAATATGACATTTTTGGGTTTCCCTGAAAAAGTGCAATAAATTTGTACTGCACTCATAGAAAATTGCTTAGCAAATCTCTTCCAGAAGTGCATAATAATGCGCAAAAGAAGGCCTTGCTAAATTCAGATGTCTCATTTTCTCCTCCTTTTCCTGCTCAGACAGCCAGAACAGATGCTTCAGACTGGGGGGGGGGGGGGGTTACATTTCAAGGTACAATGGTTCAAGGCATATGGGAGTCTCATTTCAGAAACAAACATACATCTGAATGTAATGATCACAGCTCTATTACAAGCTATCAAAGCTTCAAGTCAGCTGAGGATCCCTGGACTATTGCTATTGATGACAGACACTCCACGGTGATGTGGTGTATAAACTAATAAGAAGGAACATAGTCCTCTGTGTAGACTAACAATTATTCCCTGGGACCTAGCAATCCATAACAACCTTACTTTTCAAGACTCATACATCCCATCAGAGCAGACCTCAATAGCAGACACCTTGAGCAGGTCTGCGAGAAATGCTCATGAGAGGATGCTGCACCCAGAGATCTTCCAGGACATTGTTAACCTGTGTGGAACTCCCTAGGTAGCTCTGTTTATCTTCTTTTTTAAACAGACAACAAAACAATTTCTGTTCTAGCACACCTTGGAAAAAGGGCTAGAAAACATGTACATTTTTTCCTATGGATGTGAATGTTTTTCTGTGCCTTTTCCCCCTTACCCCTGATACCCAAAGTTCTTCAAAAGATCAAAATATACTTCCACAAGCAACATTAATAAGGGTAATTACCAAAACCTTTTGCTCTCACAGAGTGAATCTTCTCAATCAGGACAAGGGATCTGTAATCTGCCCCAACATTCAAAATCTTGAAGATCTTCAGTGGGAATTACAGCCCTCAAACTGATTTAATTCTACCAACATAGTATCCAAACAAATTATTACTGAATCTAATTCCTACTGAAACTTCGGTGGATCATATCTAGTATGAGGAAATTCCTTTACTATAATTATAAAATTAGAGGGTAACCAAGGTGTATATATTTACTTTATTTCTTCAGTTGAAAACACTTATTTTAAAAGTGAAATGTTGATCTGTGTTTTCTTTTAACTGTCTGAAATTTATTTTCTGTAAACATTTGAAATTTATGATTTCTTTTTTTGCTATTTAGAATGTGTATTATTTAATTGTTCACTTAATAAAATACTTGTACTGCTTCAGAAATCTCATCTACAGTCTTCTTCAACTACTTTGTTTCCAGTGTCTGACCCACTGTATTTTTCTCATTTTATTGATCTTTCAATTTAGTTATTGCCATACAAACTACAGTCAGCACTTATTTTAATATTTCAATAAAATCTGACTGCCTCAATAACATCCTGTGAGTTATCTCAATTTTTTACCAATTTTCTTCCCATGTTTACTCTTTTAGACCAAGAAAATAGATCTTTACCTGCATTTGTCATTTAGGTATCACTCCCTCATTTGCAGAAATTGGATAAGGAAAGTTCAAATTGCACTGCAGATGAGAGTTTTCAGCAAACTTGCCTTTTTATTCTGCAAAAACTGACATGTTGACATGGTAAATGCTTCTCATATGAATCATTTGCTCACCCTTGTCCTGCCTAACACTGCCATTGATACAAATTCAATTATCCACAGTAGGTTTTCATATGGAGCAGTATTTAATATATATTTTTTATTATATACCATCACAGTTACTTAAAGATCAACTCCCAACACATGATGACGCAGTACAAATCATTTACATTGAAGCACATTTTCTAGATCATAACATTTATATTTAAACTACAAAGTTATTAAACTTTTTATTCATATATTACAAAGATGACTAACCAGCCAAAGATCTCTGTCCTTATAATTTATTGTTTGTTTTTTTTTTTTCTATGGTAATATACCCTACATAGATCTGTACATGAACAACTAAATTAGACCAGGAGGAATAGCCTCTTCCTATGGACATAATCACAAAGACTATATGCATGTATAAAGAAGAAAGGAATTTTTGAGTGTACCTATCCAAAATATTCTAACAGCTCAGTATACTTTGAAAGATAAAAGGCAAAGGAACAAAGTACATTTTATGTTTAAAGAGCATTGAAAAAGATGTGAAGAAAGTTCAGGAAAGTCAGGCATTTTCATTTATGTGTGCATATACCAAAAATGCTTAATCCAACTTGCATTTATCTGGCGGTGAGTCCATACACACACACACACACACACACACACACACACACACACACACACACACACACACACACACACACACATGAAGATTTAGAGCAAGTGAATGATCCCACATGCACACACATGCATGCACACACATGCACACACAAAGACACACACACGCACACACACACACACACACACACACACACACACACACACACACACACACAAAACACACACTGACAGTGAAGATTGAGAGCGAGCGATCACACGCACACACACACACACACACATGAAGAGTTAGAGCAAGTGAGTGATCCCACCCCCCCCACACACACACACACAAAAAAACACATGAAGAGTTAGAGCAAGTGAGTGATCCCAAACACACACACACACACACACACACACACACACACACTATGAAGAAAACATTAACAATTTAACAAGCAACAAAGTCAGAAAATGTACTATTTTTGGATCACCCCTAATTTAATGGGCAAAGTGCTGAACGGCTGCACAAAACCTCATTGTTTCTTTCAAAATACCTTGCCTGCACCTTGCAAAGGGTGTAATGTGTCTTGTTGGAAACTGGAATAATAAAAGCAGGATGGGGAATGGAAATCTAATGACACCAGAGCATATAAGCCTGGAAGATAAGAATTTTACTATTTGAGCAAAACCAGGCAACATTCAGATAGTTGCTAGATTTGATTGCTGTCAACAATAAATTGCGAGTGATGCTTTTATAGGCTTTAAACTTATATAAATGAAACGTATTTCATGACAATAAGTCCTGGGTAGTGGAAGAGGGGGGAATGTCTCAGTATTTATCCATATTCACTAAGCAGTGACTTAAGCACAAATTTCATCTAAAATGGTTAAGTAAGATTACATCAATATAAAAACTTGGGTATATTAAGATGTATGACAGCAACCCTTTCCCAAGCACACAATCTATGACTGTGTTTGCCTTTTGACTCATAATTATGTACCCTCATCCTATTACACTGGGAAACATTGCATAGAAATGACACATAGTCATTTATCTTGCTTTTATCAGATATAAAGCATTAATTTATTTATACCCTAGGATTCACGAAGCCTCCATGTAAGAGTTATAACTCTTACACGGAGGCTGCAGTTAAATGGAGTGATGTCAGCATGCTTTGCATATTCATGAGAGCATGCTGAATCACACCTAAGTCTAACACGGTCCATGTAAGACAGTAGGGGGCGTGTCCGTAGGCTGAGCCCTGCAAGCGGACACGCCCCCAGAAGTGTAAAAGTGCCCAAAGTAAACACCCACAACAGAGTCCACGGAAATGTGAATAAACATAACACAACACATGCCCCCACAGACTATGAACATAAAATATATATAAATGAACATGTTATATATTTTTTTTTAAATTGTAAAGATGTTTAACCGTGAGTGCGCTCATTTGCGCGGGCGTGCCCGTAGCGCAGCTACAGTTAGCAGTCAGTGGGAAAGCATATAAGAACTAAATATGCAAACTAAGCCAGGAAGCAATAGCGTAGCGATAGAGATGTTAGCTGAAGAGCAGGCATTCATGGTTTGAGCCCCCACAACACCAATTTTTTTTTTTTTTTCAAAATAAGCAGGAAACAAGTCCCTGACAAATATGTACACATAAAATCCCAATATATGTAAAATGTAATGAAATAGCCCATTTATATTGAAGACATGTGAGGTAACAAAAGAAGAAAAAATGCCAGATGTGTTCATAGCTGAGCTACAGTTTAACAGAGTGAGTGCATGTGCCTGTAGATGAGCAGTGGTTTAACTGGTGCAAAATGAGTGCCCGTAGCTGAGCAGTGGTTTAACATGCTAAATCTATGTGCCCCTAACTGAGCTGAGCGTAATATGTGTGCCGATAGCCAAATGAGGCTTAAAGCAGCGTACCCCATTTGTGCGGAGCTGCGCACCATGCAAACAAGCTAACCGACGGGCAACGTTGAGCAAGCCGTATCAAAACTGCATTTACACAGACACACAGCTCAGCATGTGTAGACAGTCATGAAAAATAAAAAGCAGTGGCCAGGTTTGAACCCAGGATACTATACACCATAATCAAGGTACAGAACCACTAAGCCATGACAGCAGTACCTGTAAATGCAATAATAGCTAATATATAGGAATGAATACAAATTAGAGCATGACAATGCAGGTTTACTGAAGTTGATACAATTCCAAAATAGCCAATCACAGATATGTGCGGGAAAAACGGACTATATAAGCCCCATAGGTGGGAATACACAGCATAAACGATTGTAGAACTGACCTGCAGGCAGAATGACAGGAGTAGGAGAGGGTAGTCGCTTTCGAGCGCAGAGGTGGGGTGTGGAGGAGTCCAGGTACATGGTCTGGCTCCTAGTCCATAATCATGAGGCCCAACTCATGCAGGGCCAGGTCCTCTGGGGAGCATACAGGGCTGAGGCGTGGGACCGGTTGGCTCATGATCTCACCAGTGCCACAGGGATTCCAAGGACTGGTGAGCAGGTCCGTCACCACCATGCGGACCTGAAGAGATGCAAGCAGGACCAACTGAACCTTTGGATCCAGGAGGCCCGGCAAACACCCAACGCCCCACTACTAAATAACATTTAATTATGTATGTAAGAAATTAAACTAGCTGATATTATGGAGATGTGTATTCCAATATTACTTCATTTATATTACAGCTGCAGGTGTCCGTTCTGCGAACCGCAGAGCCTATAGCGATAGGCTGGTGCGGTTGCACCACCAGGCAGGTCAGTAATCCACTACCAGTAACTGTAAAGAAATATAAAAGTATGACAGTCAGCAAAAGAGTGCAGTGTAGTCAGTAAGGAATAAAATCTGCAAGTAACAGTGTGAAAGTGTATGCAAGTATTGCTTGATTACAAAAGTGTTTTCAGCCTGTAAGTTTAACCAAAAAATGAAACTGTCCAACATATATTCTGAAATAAAAATGCCCTGCCTGTAAGAAAATAGTACACAACCTGCAGCAGGCTGAAAAGTATAGCTGCAGAAGATGATGAAATCACATGTGTGAAATATATCCCTGTGGAAATACTGAAACATGACAGAAGTGAGACTGCTGGAAAGGATTGTAATAACTACTGGTAAAACATGTCAATAAAGCCTAGAAGTACCATCCTGAATAGTAAAATGAAAGCAAGTGAGAGAGTGTGAGAAAGTGTCATGAATCCAGCAATACAGTAGTAATAACCCCTGAATAAAGTATACTGCAGTCAAGACAGAATGAAATGCATGTGAGATTCAAAACCAAACAGCAAAATCTGTTCAAAGTGTTGCTGCATCTGGAATGTGTATCCCAAAATTTGGATATGTTGCTCTCAGTCTGCAATATGCAGATAGGATGTTTGTCTGATATACCAAACATCCACACTTGTCTACAACTATATAAAGCAAATGTAGCAGGATGATGTAGCTGAACAAAGCTAGATATGAATGTGTATGAAGAACCATAAAATGTATATTGATGTTGCAGTAACAGTCCTATCACCAAGTTGAAATAGTTATCATATAGGAAACTGTAGTTAGAACAGTAGTGTGTATATAACTGTAGCTATTAGAAATGTACAGCATATGTATTGTTATTGAAGGTGTTAATATTACTTTCTTCACCCCACCCTATAACCACATATAACCCATTCCACGTGAAAATGGTATGTGCAATCACAATTAACACCCCTGGACGTTTGTCCTGTTGGGTCATATATATTTGCATGTCTGTTGATGCATCTGCCCTGTTCATACATCCACACCTGATGGCCTGTTGCCATCAATTAACCCTGCATGTTGTTGGACTGTGTATTTCTGTTCAAATTATGCATGTGTTATGCACGCTGTTCAATGGTGTGAATATCTGGGTGTTTGGTTAATGGGAATACTAATGCATGCTGTTACAACTAATTGTGAATGGTATTATATGTCACTAACCCAAACTGTCATGACATAATGCAAAACATAGTACGACAGGGAAGGCGGGTTCCAGCGGACCCACCTCTCCCACCTCAGCTGGCGAGTGCACCTGGCACTAGTGCCAAGTCCGGACCTTCCTCCGGTGGCCCTGTACCACCTGCGGGTGGAAGCACTGCAGGGGATGGGGCTCACCCCCCTCTGCAAGTGTGGCCGGAGGAGGACCACCACTCACCCTCCGTAGCATCCGGACTGTGGTGCATAGAGAGATTCGGGACTCTGTTCTCGAGCCCCTACGCCAGCTCGAGGCACGGGTGGTGCAACTAACGGGCATGCCTGTTGCCCTGCCTACACAGCCCCCAGCACAGCCCTGCCCTGGGCAGTGAAGGAACAGTGGCAACTGCCTATGGGCGGGGATATCAGTTCCACTGTTGCCATCTGTGGGCTCATGGGCTCTGGATATCCAAACCTCCGTCCCCGTCAATTGTGTAACCCCCCCACAAGTGTCATACACCGCCCTGTAAGCATCTTGTTTGTCTTGTCTGTTTACCTACCCAAACTACCTCCCCAGCTGTACCGACTTCCTTCACCTGACATACCACTCTCACCTGAAAAAAAAAAAAAAAAAAAACGGGCACTCTGTACCCACAAAAAAATTACGCCCCATACATAGCTGCCCATTCCGCACACATGTCTACTGGACATGGAACCTATCAATTACAATTGGCTGTACAACAAGTATTATTGTTGTCCTGACACCTCTCTCAGGGGTGGAAGGTTTCAAATGTCACACCAAATTACATACATATGCACAGCTGTTGCTGATGAAGAAATGGGCAGCTATGGGCCTTACCTACATCCCTCCTGCACATCCCAAGCTTGTTTCCCTACTGTCTTACCCTCTTTGTGACCCCTTTTTCACCACTTTCCTGTCTCCCCATTTTCTTATCTTTCAAAGAAAATAGCGCGGGTGTGCACAAGAGTAAGCACGTTTAAGCAGTTGTAAGCGGGTGTGCGCAGAGCTAACCGCCAGTGCGCATGCGTGAGCTCCGCACAAACCAGCGCTAACCCGGTTACAACTGCTTAAAAGTGCCTTAGTCACTTTGATTGACAGGTCCTGTACTCAGCTCAAAAGCAAAATAAAATCCCACTGTGAGTCCCGAACCCAGGAAACAGTAGTCTGCATGACTTACCACTAAGCCATGACTCTTATACAAGAACATTGTGCTAAAATAAATATATCATGTAATAGTAGGAATGAATGTAAAGGGAATATAGATGTGTAGTACACAAAGCATGCCATTTAGAATTACTGTCAAAACTAGTGGATTTCCATAATAGTAGTGTGTGAACAGAAGCAGCCATGCTAGTTGGAAGCTAGTAGGTAATAATGTCACTATAGCACCTTGCAAGCCACACACATACTCACAGCAGGATAAGCACCGCCCATACCCCACAACCTCTTACAGGAACACATCTGGACCAAGTAATAAAATATGTGGAGCAAAGGCCCAAAACCAGGGACTCGTTACAAATAATGTTACAACAAATGCAGACAGTTCAGAGAGTTACAGGGTCTGCACTTTGTGGGATGTTTGAAAGGGTATGCAGTCTGAAACTTGAATGATTGTCACCATATTCTGACTTGAGGCCAGAGTGACTTGCCAGAAAAAGGTGTGCATGAGATATTGACCAAAATATGAGGCAGAAATGTGGACAACCTGCAAATATCTGTACACATGACGGGTCTGACATCACCATATTTGAATAGTTAAGAGCCTAGACATAGCAACAGTGAATGACTTACAGGGATGCCCCACAGACCCCATGTGAAATGTACAAACAGTAGGCAGAAAGGTGTAACACATGCAATGGTAACTATGGAGTCCTGAAAGTATTCATAACTTGCATGGCAGAAAAAGTGTAGTAATACATATGCTCATGCTAACCCACAGTCACAACTGCAGCATTTATTTTATTTATTATTTTATTTTATTTTACATTTGTTGACCGGGCTAGTCTAGCTGGAGATATTTCCATTTTCAGTAGAGGCCCGGGGAGAAAAGCTCCACAGAGAATACATAAAGAAAAGCATCTTAGAGTTTGTAAGAAAGTTAGTAAAAGACAAAAACTAACAACTCTACAATATAATATTATTACTAAATTAATTAATTACTACCACACACAGTTGCAGTCCAAAAAACCTTATACAAAGATAAAATACTTTGTAGGATAATGATACTAAATGAATTAATTACTAACACACACAGTTACAGTCCAAAAAAGAGAAAAACAAAAATTTTACAAAGTTAAAAAAATACTTTGTGTGATAAAGATACAGGATAGGAGGTAAGAGAAAAGAGAAAAAACAAAAATTTTACAGATAAAAAATACTTTGTATGATAAAGATACAGGATAGGAGGTAAGAGAAAAGAGAGCTAAGAATGAGGGAAGTTAGAAGGGATTAGTTATGGAAAAGAGAGCAAGTAAGACAGTCAACAAGGAAAGAAGTATTAGGAAGACAAGTGGGAGTAGAAAAAGAAAGCCAAGTGGAGGATAGAGTCAGCAAGAAGTAGGAGGTAGTTTTAAAGTACAGTAGAAGTAGTGGAGAGTTAATCAGGTTTACTACCGGAACAAAGCCAGTGATTTTGGAAGTGCAGTTTAATGTTTTGTTTGAAAAGAGGCAATGATGTAATCGTTGTTATGTTGCAAGGTAATGAATTCCATTTTGTACCTACTGAATTGGTAAAGAGGGAGTCACCAGCAGTGTTATTTGATTTTATAGAGCTAGTCAAGAGTTTACTAGAAGAGCGGAGAGAGTTAAGATTGTTATAGGGGATTATGAGTTGTGAGAGTATTGGGGTGTTCTTAGGTTGGTACAGTATTTTATGGGCAATAGTGAGTTGTTGGATTGCAAGATAGTTCTGAAACTCTAGCCAGCCTAGTGGTTTTAAGTTAAGACAGTGATGGGTTCTGTAGGGTTTACCTGTAGCGAAGCGGGCAATGTTATTATAGCAGGTTGCCAATTTGGTAAGGTTGGTTTTGAGGTTGGTAAAGATGGGAGAAGCATAAAGAAGAGTAGAAATAAGATGGGAGTGAGCAATCCTAGTTCTAGTTGATGGTGTAAGAAAAGGTCTAATACGATATGAGGATCCTATTTTTCTATTGACAAGTTTTATGGAGTTGTTAATGTGTTGGTTGAAAGAGAGATTATTGTCAATTGTAATACCTAACAGTTTAGTGGTAGAGTCGGGTGAGATAACAGTGGCATTGTTGGAGGAGATGGTGAAGTTTAAGGGGGAGGTCCTAGAAGTGGGGGTGAAGAGGAGAAGTTTAGTTTTTTTAGCATTTAATAAGAGGAAACGACTGGAGAACCATGTTTCTACGGTATTAAAGATTTTTTGAGTATGAGAGATAAGTTCTGAGGTGGAAGATGCTGAGCAGATGAGTGTAGAATCATCGGCATATTGAATGCAGGTAGCTTGAGGGATTATATTTTGAAGATCATTAATGAAGAGGGAAAAGAGAAGTGGGCCAAGAATAGAGCCTTGTGGAACTCCGATAGAAACAGGCAAAAGAGAAGAAATGAGGTTATTCCAAAGAACTGCTTGTTTTCTGTTTGTAAGATAAGAATTAAACCATCTAATGGCTGGGATATCAAAAGATAGGGATTCAAGAGTATTAATTAATAAAGAGTGGTTAACCATATTGAATGCTTTGGATAGGTCAATGAAGAGGGCAGAAGAGAGTAGGTTGTTGTTACGGTTCAGATTAATAGTGTCTACAAAGGAAAGCAGGGCGGTAGTAGTACTATGATGTGGTCTGAAGCCATGTTGACAGTTTGCTATAATGTTGTGAAGAGAGAGGTGTTGTACAAGCTGATGGTGGATACATTTCTCCATAATTTTGGCCAAAGGAGAGAGGAGAGCAATAGGTCTATAGTTGGAGTAGTCTATAGAGTTTCCACCTTTATGGAGTGGGATAATGTGAGACCTTCCAGATATCTGGGATGATTCCTTCTTTGATTGTCCTATTTATGAGAATAGAAATAGGATATGCAATAACCTTGGCAGCCTTTTGTAGAAAAAGTGAAGGGAGCTTGTCAGCAGAGGGGGTACAAGGTTTCAGTTTGAAAAGGAGTCTGTATATGTAAGATGTAGAGATAGGATGTAGAGAGAATTTAATGGAAGAGCTTGTAAGGTTACATGGTGGGTGTGAGTTGTTGGCATTCAGTTGTTTAGCAAGAGCTTGTATAGTTTCAGTGAAGAAAGAGTTGAAAGCATCTGCAGTTTGTTGAGGGGTATCAGGATCCGCATTAAGTGGGGAAGGTGTTTTAGAACTTCCTGGGGAGAGGAGTCTATTGACTGAAGACCAGAAAAGTTTAGGATTATTAAGACCAGACATTTTAATGGGTGTACCCCACTGATATGTACCTTTCCATGAGGCACATAACAGATGAACCTGAAAGTCTCTGGGGCCTGCTCAGCAGCATACTCAAATACCCTAGTAGATGTCAAGGCCCACACCATGGCCAGACCACACTGCATGCTGTAACACCCTAGCAGATATAGCAAGCATTCCAAGGTGTGAATGTACATGGAAAATAGGAAAGCTACAGCTGCACACTACAGTCAAGACACCTAGCAGGCATACAAGTAGTGACTGTAAAGGGCAACTATTGAAGCCTTAGCAACAAAGTGCAAGCAAAAGTGAAAGGAAAGCACACACACACACACACACACACACACACACACACACACACACACACACACACACACACACACACACACACACACACACACACACACATTAACAGTAGTAGTAGTTGTAGGTGTCAGTGTACATACACAGTTAGTACAGGAAGCTGGAGAAATGAATGGAGGAATGTTAATCTACAACACACCTGGAAATATGAGAGAGATACCAACCTTTACACTCACAGAACATTGTCCACAGCATAACAGCATGGTCCCTGCCCTTGAAATCTGAAAGGGCTACGCCTATCTCACATACCCTTTTATAGCACTGTTCTGAAATCAGAGTGAGAACTGCAATCAGTACACAACTGGCTGCATGCAATTAGCAAATGCTGGCTAACAATTGGTGCAGAGGCCATCACATGGGTATATGCAGATACCTAGAAAAGTATGCTGTACTCCCAGTCCACACATGCAATACTTTCATTGCACCCCGAGAAGGACGTGAGAGACAGACAGAGAGAGAGAGAGAGAGAGACAGAGACAGAGACAGAGACAGAGAAAACTGCAATTAAGCAGACACAAACAAATTGTTCAGCAACAGCTACCTGAACGCTGACAACTGGGAAGTGGAGCAGCAGGACAGAGAACCAGACGGCAACACAAGCAGCTGTGACAAACACAGGTAATGTAAAGTAATACTATAAAGGTCTACATACTGTGAACCCTCCATATGTGTCATTGGTTTGTATCCATATGTATATGAAGATGTGTAAAGTGCAGGGGACATACAGCAACTATCAGTGAAGGCTGTACATACATTTGTATGTGAGAGCATCTATGTGCACATATCAATGTTGGTTGATTGTAGGTTGTAGTGCCATGTACAAAGTAGGTTTCACAGTTATGTATGTTTAGCAGTATGTTAGTGTGTGTATAAAGTATGGTAGACAAATATGTTGATATACCTGTCTAACATATGGATACGTATGTATGTCAACATATGTATGTGTGTATATATATATATATATATATATATATATATATAATATGCATATATGTATACATACATAGAGAGAGAGATGTAGGAATACATAGACAGATGTAGATAGAATATTGTACAAACATATCTATGTAATGCACACATACAGATATAGATATATGTAGATACATATACATAGACAGACTGATCTGACTATCTACAGGTATGACTGTATATGACGACCTGCAACACAGCCTGTCCCACCCTCTCTGTCACTCACACCCCTGTGTGCCCCTCCACATCTATAGCAATATATGTACATCAATATATATATATATGTGTATATGTATACGGACATATATATATATATATATATATATATATATATATATATATATATATATATATATATATATATATATATATATACATATAGATATATCTATATACATATATATATATATATATAGAGAGAGAGAGAGAAAGATGTAAATTCTGAGTGAGGCACATGTGTACAGATGTATTGCAACAGGTGCCTGGTGACAAAGGCATGGAGTGAACACCAGTGTCAAAACCAGAGTACCATACCACATTCCAGATCACCTACACCAGTAACCACCATATATGTGATTGGCTGCCCACCACTGCATGTGTCAGGGGTGAACAGGGTCATAAATGTGTACAATAGTGGCCCCAATGATATTCACAGTGGTACACTATCCCTGGAATACCTGCACATGGTATATGTCAGTGGACATGGTGTGTCAGCTATGGATATGTAGGTCAGTGTACCCCTCCACACCACATAATGGATGCTATGGTATGGACCTCACATGACATCTACAGATATGGAGAAGGACACAGTGACATGTACAACACTGTGACAATGCACTCAAACTCATTACCAATGCACAGTGACTGACAACGCCACAGAGTACACATATGCTACCCACAGAGAGGTTACCACTCCCAGATTTACATATGTAAGCACACCCATGACAGATGTCCAACAACCATAGTACCACCTCACACCATCCACAACCTAAATGTCTGCTGTGTGTCGTCCGTGCCACTGCAATAGAGTGCACATGTGGAGGTAAGGGTTCCTACCCACAGATAAGACATACCCTGCAATAAACCACACAGTGTTAAGAAGCAAGACTCCCCATGAGTACATGTCACACATACCCCTGCTGAATGTTAGTCAGATAGGTAATATGCCATATGAGTCACCCTGTGTAACTGTGTGACAGCAGCAGGTACCATCACACCACATGTGTCACAATGGTCAGGGTAGCAGAACAGTACGCTGCTGTAGTCCCAGGGGCAATAGCATATTGTATAGTATTGTATTGTAATGTAATGTATTGTGTTGTATTGTACTGGTATGTTGAGGTGCCTCCTTTGTGGATTGGAACCACTGCTGCTGTGCGCCAGTGTACAGGTACATATCCTGTAGTCAGGCTAGTGTTATGTAGCACTTCTATATGTGTGTTAGCTCCTGTCAGACTTTATGTAGCATGCAACTGGGGATACCATCAGGTCCCATTCATGTTGTGTATTCTGCTGTCCTGAGGGTGGCTTTCACCTGGACATCTGTGATGACAGGGAGGTTACAGTCAGCTGGGATAACTATGTCTTATGTTGGGGGAGAGGGCGGGGTGACACCTGCACTGAACCTGTCTGCCACAATGTTGTCGATATCTGTGGTGTCAGTGAAATATTTGTTGTTGTGTACTAACTATGGGCATAGAGGATGGATCCTGACCAGGTTGCTAACATAACTGAAGAAGGCCTTCTGGTTATCTGTAGCATCCCTCTTGATTTCCCTCTCAAAGTTGCCCATGGATTTTGTATGATGGAAAATAGATCCTTACTAGTGCTGCTCAGACATGCCCTCCCTTTATGGAATTATGCTCTGTCTTGCAGTTGCTTCCATCTTCTGTAATACAATCTGTCTATGGCTGGGGTCCACCAGACAGGATGCTGTCCCTTTGTGGAGAGTGTCTTGGTCATATATGGGATTGCATGATCCATGCATTCTTGGAGATGTCTGTAGAAAGCAATTGTGTAGGGGTCAGCATTGTGGGTTGTATCTGCCACTGGCCCAGTGGGCTGAAAGGATACCATGTCACTGTTACAAAGTGTAAAGTTTGTATCTGTAATGTTATGCACTATAGTCGTTTGTGCTGGTGGTGGAGGTGGGATATGTATATCCAGGGCAATCAGTGTGTGGTCAGCTCACAGTAGTTGATGATGTAGACCAAACAATACCTAGATACAAACCCCAGAGTGAGGAGGTGCTCTTGACCTGAATCCGTGTTCTGACTGCTGGGGTTTGGTAGTATGTCGTATGGAGTGTGCCAGGTACTGTTGCACAGTTGCTGGCTGAGCACTGATACCTGGCCATCTACATGTGTATCCACCAATAGACAGACAGATGCTACATATGTGAGATATGTTGTATCATAACAGTCGAGTAGCATATGTAGTATGTGTGCCAAATTCTGCTGACATATATTGCTGATACCAGGTTATTTTCTTTCTCAGGTACATGGCCCACCCGCGGAATCCCACCTACTCCACAGCTGAGGATGAGGAGATACACCAGAGCCTGGTGCAGGATTATGCAATACTCTTTTCCCGCACCAGCCAGAACCAGCAGAGAGTGCTGCACTGTGGCAAGACCTTGTCCGTCGGGTAAATGACATAGGCACGCATAATAGGAAATATGAGCAGGTACGACATCACTGCAGTGATTTAATCAGACATGTCCATCAGCGTGCGTTGGATATCCACAGGCAACAGGTCACCACAGGTGGTGGGGTGGCTACACATCCCCCACTCACCAGACTGGAGGGACTACTCATGAGTGTAGTGGCTCCAGTCTGCCAGCAACAACAACAGCAGCAGACATGCATTATGATGGAGGCTGGAGCCACGCAGCAGCAAGACAGTGAACGTGCAGGTAATATGCCATATGTATAGTTGACTGTTGTGTACACTGGTAGTTAATGCATGTGTGAGGTCTGTCCTTGGTTTGTAGCTGTCACCATTGTATTTAATGTGCAAGTGTGATATCCTCAATGTTAGCAGCTGACCTGTGAAAGGCAACTGTTGTACTACTGACCTGTATCATACTCAGTAACAATGGCACAGTTGTGCCCACTGACATTAGGTTCTTCACGTCTGCAGGACCCTCTGGTATAACAGCAATACAGCCTATCCATGCTGGTGAGTGTGTATTAACAATACCTGTAATAGTGTTGATAGTAATAGTACTATTTGGCTCACTTAGTAGTGCTCTTTGTATGCATGTAGGTCTGTCTGTGTGTTGATATCATGCATACTGAGTACTGTACAATTGTGTGAAACTGTGTGCATGTGTGCATGTGTGCATGTGTGCATGTGTGCACCTGTGCATGTGTGCATGTGTGCATGCGTGCACCTGTGCATGTGTGCATGTGTGCACTTGTGCATGTGTGCATGTGTGCATCTGTGCATGTGTGCATGTGTGCATGTGTGCATGTGTGCACCTGTGCATGTGTGCATGTGTGCACCTGTGCATGTGTGCATGTGTGCACCTGTGCACATGTGCATGTGTGCATGTGTGCACCTGTGCATGTGTGCACTTGTGCATGTGTGCACATGTGCATGTGTGCATGTGTGCACCTGTGCATGTGTGCACCTGTGCATGTGTGCATGTGTGCACCTGTGCATGTGTGCACCTGTGCATGTGTGCATGTGTGCATTACTGGTAATGTGTAGACATTGTAAACTGTGTTTCCTGTTTCCCTCCCACAGGTTCTGTTGCTGCTCAGGTGTCATGTAGCAGGGAACCTGAATCAGGTGCCGTGGGTACTGATAATGATGACATCTGTGTAATGGCACAGGAAAGTATGCCAGGGTCTGCCATTGGTCAGCCGATTGACAGTACACAGCTGTCGACCCCATCAATGCGCACAGTTATCCTGCCAATACACCCTTTGTCACCAATGTCCCTAGGTGATGGACAGCATACAGTGGTCATTGACCAGGGTAATGTGGTATCTGTGGCACATGCCTCCCCACACAGCAGCCATGGGCATGGCCCAGAGATGGTACCACACAGACAGATGTCCAGGGGTTCTCGTGGGAGCATCCGTGGGCATACTGCCCCTGTCAGATGTGCCCACAGAGGTCTTACAACCTCAGCTATGTTTCGGACTGTCATGCAGGCAGAGTCACATATGGAACGGTACACCAGACAGGGTCTGAGGGAGCTGACAGCATGTTGCACAGCCATGACTGACAGTATGCGTGACATTGAGGCTGCCATCCGTGATTTCACCGATGACATAGACAGACGTTGTGGGGACATATTAGACCGGTTCCACAACTACATGTCCATGAGCCAGGGCGATGGTGGGCGGTTGAGGCGTCGACGTGGCCATATGCCAGCAACAGCAGCAGCTGGCAGTCGTCACGGACGACAGCAGGGCCATGGCCGCCCCTGTAGTGCCAGCAGCAGCCCCAGCAATGCTGGGTCTGTGCTGTCATCAGACCGCCCCAGGAGACCACGTGCACGTGGCTCTGGCCAGGCCCGACAGGGATCTCTGTCCAGTCAATGAACACCTGCTTCTGATGACAGTACCCAGTCTGGGTTGGTACTGGATACGGTCCGTAGCACCCCTGCAAGACATAGGTACCGTGTCCGTGGCCAGAGACACTGATCTGTATGACCTGGCAGGTACAGTCTGTGGCTGTCCACAAACACCAGTATATGGCAGCCATGAGGTGGAACTGTGTGCATCCATACACACATGCAAATTGACAACACCTAGGGCTACCGCATACACGCACACACTGCATCAACATTGCCCCACCTTCTACTGCTGTCCCTCATCAACACACATACACATACATGTCAATTGGTGGTATCGGTGGCTGACTCAGGCATACCAAGTTCACACCCTGTGCATATGATAAAACTGTGCCACCTCCTGCAATCTGTAACAACTGTGCAGGTACAGGTTAACATGTTGCTGATGCACAGGGTGACCACATAGATGTGTAGTAATAGTATCATGTTGTTAACAGTACTGTGTGCTGAATTAATTGTGGGTATATCACAGCATGCCTGATGCAGTAAGTGTGTGATTGTCATGTCCTGTTGTCTACACCCATGGTAAGTACCATAGTGTATCATCTGCACATGTTGGCATACTGGTGGTAATGATGTCAACAGAAGGCTACATACATAGGTAGCACAGGGGATAAGGTAATGAATGTAGTAATACACAATGATGGGCATGTAAATTGCAAGTGGCATGTTGCCCACACTGGACTCTGCAATGCAGATGTTTGAGGATGTTGATATGTGTGCAGTACTACACGACAGGTACAGGACACACAGGAGCACCCTAGCACTGCATGCTCACATCTCATACCATGCTAGACAGCCCCAACACACATAACTAACTGTCACAGGAGGGAGAGTCCCCATATATGTCAGGGATACTGTGGTGGCAGGCCAGGTAGCATACATCCTACTAAGTATGGAACCACTGTGTGAAGGCTCAGTGTCTGTTATTTGACATGCATATTACTGCAGGTATGAGCACATGGGTTTCCATCCAGTTATTGTATATCCTGACAGTACATGGTCTGTACACTTGTGTGCACTGAGACTGGACGCTAGCCATCTGACCCATGTATTTCCATGTACATGTGCATAGTGCCTGCATATTTGCAGTGTTACCTACTGGAACTGGTACAGCTTGTTTGTTGTACAATGGACTACATGCAGCCATGTTTACTGTAGCTTTGTTTGCATGCATGTTTGCTTGCAATTACCCTAGAATACTGATCACACCTGCAATGCATAGTTATAGAGCTTCTGTGGACTCCTAGTGCCATCTGCATAGCTTACTATATGAATGTCCATGTCCCACTTGACAGGATGTCACTGTTTGTCCTGTTCACATGTACATTGCCTGTGACACAGTGCATATGACTTACCTGGCATGTGTCCACGTGAGCAGTCATATATGCTACTGCTAACTAATCACAGGCACTACACCTTCACATATTCATCTTCTGTTGAACTACCTGCTTCGCTAGGGACGGCCTGCACCTGTCACCCCTGGGCTTTCAGATATTGGCAAAGGCTCTTGCTACCCCCATAGTGCCTATGTTAGGCAAGGCTCAAATGACAAACCCACCTTCATAGGTATCACAAGGGATAAGAAACTAAGAGTAATGCTACCCAATGCCAGAAGTCTAAACCTCCAGATGCATGCACCCAAAACACTCGGTGGCATGGAGAACATCGATATCTGTGCAGTAACAGATGCCTGGTTCAGGGCTTCTGAGAGCACACCAGCGCTACCAGGTTTAACCTGGTTGATTTCTTTGAAACAGTCACCAAGGCCATTGATGAGGGGAAGGTGGTTCACACAGCCTACCTGGACCTTGTAAAAGCCTTCACAACAATACCCCACTTGGGCATTCTAGAGAAGCTCACCAGCTTAAATATAAGCCCCTATGTCACTAGATGGATTGCACAGTGGCTCAAGGACAGAACCCACATGGTTAGAATTGCTGGAGCCATGCCAGACTCCAAACCAGTTACGAGTTGTGTCCCACAAGGCTCAGTCCTGGGACCTCTCTTGTTTGGTATATATTTATTGGAGGTACAGGCCAATACGGACGGACTGTGGCTGACTAAATATGCAGATGACTGCAAACTGGCCACCATAATTGACTCTCTAGCTGACACAAACATCTTCCAAAGGGGCATCATAGAAACAGACAACTTGTGCCAGAGCCATGGCCTTCAGCTGAACAGTGTTTAGAAAGGGGAATGTGCATCCTGTCGTCTGTTCACCTAGTTGCCAAAAGGGACATTGTCCTCACACACACTAACCCCCCTCAGCCAAAAACACACACTTGCCAATTGCAGGATTCAACCCCCTATCTGACTATGTTATAACACTTAAGAAGGACACATTAGCAGAGTGTGCTATTTGCATTACAGGAAGGCTTTCCTTCTCTTGCTGTACTTATAGGGCGCTGACATCATCAGTGTTTAGAAAGGGAAATGTGCATCCTGTAGTCTGTTCTCCTAGTTGCCAAAAGGGACATTTCCCTCACACACACTAACACCCCTCAGACAAACACACACACTTGCAGGATTCAAGCCCCTACCTAACTATATTATGACACTTGAGATGGATGCATTAGCAGAGCACACTATTCGTATGACTGGGAGATTTTCCTTCTCTTGCTGTACTTATAGGTTGCTGACATCATCAGTGTTTAGAAAGGGAAATGTGCATCCTGTAGTCTGTTCACCTAGTTGCCAAAAGGGACATTGTCCTCACACACGCTAACCCCCCTCAGCCAAAAACATACACTTGCCATTTGCAGGATTAAAATCCCTATCTAACTATGTTATGACACTCCAGACAGCCGCATTAGCAGAGCACGCTATTTGCATTACTGGGAGGTTTCTCTTCTCCTGCTATACTTATAGAGTGCTGACATCATCAGTGTTTAGAAAGGGGAATGTGCATCCTGTAGTCTGTTCTCCTAGTTGCCAAAAGGGACATTTCCCTCACACACACTAACCCCCCTCAGACAAACACACACACTTGAAATTCGCAGGATTAAAACCCCTACCTAACTAAGTTATGATATTTGAGACGGACACATTAGCAGAGCACGCTATTTGCATGACTGGGAGGTTTCTCTTCTCCTGCTTTACTTATAGAGTGCTGACATCATCGGTGTTTAGAAAGGGGAATGTGCATCCTGTAGTGTGTTTTCCCAGTTGCCAAAAGGGACATTTCTCTCCCAAAGACTTATACACACACCAACCCCACTCACACTGAGCATTTGCAAAATTCAAACCCCTACCTAACTATGTTATGACACTTGTGACAGACGCATTAGCAGAGCACACTGTTCACATTACTGGGAAGTTTCTTTTCTCCTGCTGTACTTATAGGGTGCTGACATCATCGGTGTTTAGAAAGGGGACTGTGCATCCTGTGGGGAGGCAGACACCAAGCGCACTCTGGCTAAGCTGTCATTCCCTAGGGCAAACAGCCTAGTGTTGACCTCTACAACCATATGTTTAATTGTCAAATGAATATTATTTGTTGCTGATAGACTGTTTGCACATCTTTATTGCCATAGCATTCCCTGTTTGTATGAACAACTTGTGCATCTGTGGAAGATGTTTGCATATGGGAGGGATCCACTATATCACGTATGTCTCTGTAGTCATTTAACTGTGTGCACTGGGCAGACTGCTGTAATGTGGTTGGTTCCTGGAATAACACATAAAAATACCAGATATGTGTGTCCAACTGCTAAACTGAGATTTGGCCTAAGTGTGTGAGCATGCCCAGTTCAGCCTTCCCATGGCATGTTGTCTGACATATGTCTCATTTATCAAAGTGTGTGAGCATGCCCAGTGTGAGCATTCCATATGTTGGACTCTGCAGCCCACCACATTTGTGGATGAGTGTGAACTTCAACAAATATCACCCGTTTATGGTTGTGTGTTGTGTGTCATGTTGTGTAGTTACTGTACAACTGCTTTGTGTGTGAACACAACAGGATTATACTGTGCCTGCAGTGTTTGCATGGGATACTTTGCATACAGTTGTCAACATCCTTTCACACTGACCTAACACTGTAGTACTGTATAGTGTACTGGTAATACTTTGACTGTGGTGGACAGTATCCTGGGCTTTAGTGCTATCACTGCTTTACATTTCGATAGTGGGCACACCAGCCTGGTTAGGGGCCAGTTGTGTACATCTGACCATGTTGCATTCTGTTCAGATATGAACTACTTAAACCAGGCTTGTCCAACATTGGTAGTGTATTCCACAACATAGGTGTACATTTGCAAACACTAGCGATGTGCCCTAGTCCATGTCTAATGCTAGTTGGAGAGTGTGTCTGTCCTTCAACACACATTGTAAGTGGAGTTTGCCATGACATATGTCATGGTTGGTATACTGTGCCTCTGTCTACCTGTGACATGACAGTGATACCGAGGATAAAGCTACCATCTCCCATCCACTCATCAAGATTCCTATTGAGGAAGATTGATAAGTGACTCTATGGGTAGCCTGTACTGGGGGTTCACTCATGGGTGGGGGTGGCTTCTGTATTATGGATCATGCAGTACAGCTTGTCCTATGTAAGTCAGTGCTGGGGTTCAGGTTTCTCATGTGCATAGCTCACTACCATTCAGATTGTACAAGGTGCAGCATGTTTATTGATACCAGCAACACAGGCAACACATGGCATCTGTGCAAGCTCTTTGATACTCCTGGTGAGGTACTGTTGGGGACTTTACGGTTGATGGAGGTGTCTGCTGAGGTACATCCCACAGGGGCTATTGTAGTCAATTGTACCACTGATGCAGGATGACTGCAGAGCCACAATGACCTCCCCTTATCTAGATCTGACAACCTTCATGATTAGGTGGGTATATGGTATGTTTCTGTAAACACCACAGCACATGTTTGTCCAATGCAGGATATCAATCACCTTGTGTCCCCAGGTCTCTCATTACATGTTAACTACATAATGGGTTAACACCTATGTGGTAATTGGTGGGCACTTACTGTATATCCACGGGGGTTGACTATACACGTTTCTGCAATTAGCTTGCTGACATGGCTATGGCACCAGTTGTCTGTTTCTATGTGGCCCTTTTGTGGGATGCTTGTGTCAGCTGGTGGATCATATGTGGTGAGCAGTTTGTAGTCCTATGCAAACGTGTTCGGACACAGTCCTTCCATGTTTGCCTGTACCTATGGGACATATATACCAGACGAGGGAGATCCCAGGACCAAGTCTTGTGGGATGCCAGTTATATCTGGTTTGTAGTCTGACATGGCTGCAGCATGTCTGACCATGTCTGTTCTGTCCTTGGTCTGGTTTGCAACCCCTTTACTGACATAGGGGTTTATATTTAAGCTGGTGAGTTTATCTATAATGAACACGTAGGGTATTGTATAGAAGCCTTTGCAAGGTCCAGCTACGCTGTGTGGACCACATTGCCCTCATCAATGACCTTAATGACTGTTTCAATTGAGTCAAACATGTTTAGGGGCAGGATCTGCACTTAAGAAAGCCACACTGGGTAGGGTCCGGTGTCAGTAGGTCCCCAATATCTTTATGTCTGTGGTACATGCTGATCCTTTCCATAGCTGTGCAGACTGAGCTTCTCAGGATTCTGGGGTAGTAGTTTTCAGTATCTATTCAGGCAACACCTGTGTTGAGAAGGACCACTGTTGTTGTACACTGCTCTTTGGGTACTTATTCTGTGGTAAGGCTGACATTGAGCAGTAGTGTGGTTTGGCATTCCATTCATCTTGGAGTCCATGTTGCACTACGCCCAGGACACCATCTCATACCATTGCTGCTGTGTGTTTTGCTTTATAGATGTTGGCTGTTACCTCAGCATCTGCAATGTCAGGGGGCCAGCAGTCTGCTGGGATAGATATTCTGCATTTGGGGGGGTTTGCACTGCACCTGTCAGGATGTATGTTGGAAATATGTGTGTGTGTTTGTGATATTTGTGTGATTCAGAGCATATCTGTGAATTCCCAACATGGTTCCTACCATCAGTTGTGAAAGCCTTGGGATTATCCTTAGTGTCCTGTACAATTTGTATCTTCATAGGTTCATAGGTTCATACTAGGCTATCCATCCTAGGGCATTTGTTAGCCTAGCCAGAGTGTGTGTGGCTTTTGCCACCCCTTGCTATGTGAATATTATGGCCATTTATGATTTGCTTTGCTGTGCCTCTGTCTGGACATGACACAGTGAAGACCCCCAGTGTAACTCTACAATCATCCATCCACTTGGCAAGATTCCTGTTGAAGAGTGTCAGTGAGGGGCTCTGCCTAACATGGAGTGGGATTCTGGTCCAGGGTGTGGGGAGCCTCTGGATTATGTATCTGTCCCACCAGCACATCCTATTTCATTATTTGTTGAGGTTGACATCTCTCACTCTCACAGCTCCGATGGATTTGAGTTTTCTGGGCTGGAGCATGTCCATTACTCCTATGTTGGGCATGGCCTTCTACAACAGGCATGCAATGCCTCTGTGTAGGCAGTATGTGACTGCATTCAGCTGGGGTGTCTACAGCCAGGCAGCATATGACATATATTTGAGACCCTTTATCCTCTTGGTGAGGTACCTTTGAGGTCTTTCTAACTGCTGCAGGTGTCAGGTAAGGTACATCCCATATGAGGCATTGTACTAGATTATGGGTGTGATTAGAGAACAGTATAGGGGCACAATGACCTCTGTTGATGTAGCTGTGAATCCTTTCCTGATATGGTGTCAAATGTAGACACTCTTCCTAGCCACATTGGCAATGTGGGTGTCACATAACAGGTTACTGTCCACTTGTGTCCCTAGGTCCCAGGTTACTCCTTCCATACATAATGGTTTACCACCTATGTGGTAATTTGTGGTACCTTGTTTGGTATTTGGTGGGACATTCATACTGTCCAGTGTCTTCAGGTCGGCTGGGTGGGGTTCCTGTGTGTGAGAGTGTGGTCTGTAGCATGCTACAGACTGTACATCAGTCTTGCCTACAGTTAGTTGCACATGGGTGGACTCCAATGCCTTGTGCATTGTCAGTTACCTGGACGTATGGGTGTCTGTGCTGAATATGGATACTCACCCTCCTTTTATGTTTTGTTCCAGGTTTTGGGGCCATGACACATGATACGTGGTATAACCTGGTAGTGCTGGTGTGCTGTCAGGAGGCTTGCAGCAGGTTTCTGTCACTGCACAGGCATTGATGTTCTCCATACTGGGGGTGGCTTGGGAGCATGCATATCGAGGTTTACACATCTGGCATTGGTCAGCATTACCCTTATGTTTCTTTCCACTTATGTTTTCTAGGGTGGTGGGTCAGTCTTTTCAGCCTTGCCTGCAAAAGGCTCTATGGAGGTGGTAAAGGCCTTATCCAATATTCAGACGCCCAGGGGTAACAGGTGCAAGCCATCCCAAGAACAGCTGCATGGCTTGTCAAGCATGACATCCCAAGCAGACAGACATTGGATCCCCTTGGAATGACACCAGTAAGTGTGCCACTTGCTATGACTGATCATTCCATGTTTGTACTGTGGCATTATTCTTGGTAAGGGTAGGATGCTGCAAACGGTGAGTGTCATACCGGCCTGGACTACTAATCAGAGAGCTCATCTATGTCTCTTTTCATGTAGTCTAGGGAGGTACATCTCAGGTCATTCACAACAGCATGGACTATGACTGCATCATATTTCTACTTGCTTTGGAGTGACCTGCATACTTCTGTTATGTGGCGTATTGTGGCAGCCTACAGGCAGCTTACTGTACCCTTTCCCTTGTTCAGTCTGGTGTGCGGGACAGCAGTGTGTCTGACTATGGAGTCACCTATTACAACTGTATCAGGCATGTTGTTTCTCCTTCTGGCCTGTGACTGCTTGGCACACCAGCTTTGTGTACTATGTGTTGCATGTGCTATGTTTGGAGGTTGTTTGATTGGGTGTCTGCTTTGGAGGCCTCTGTTGGTGTGGTGTGTTTGTAATTCGGGCCTCCGGGAATGTTTTTCTGTGTTTATTTCTTTGGTTTGCAGTTGTGATAGGTCTATGTGGGACTGGGTTTGTGGTGTGTGTGGTTACCTTCTCCTCCTGACTAGTTTTGGGAGTACTGAGTTGAGGGAGCTCAGCCTCAAGTTTGGATAGATGGTTGCATCTCTCACATATATTTGTATTTCTTGGGGGGAGTTGGGGGTTGTCTGTGTACTTGGGGCAGGTGTAACATTGCCTCAAGATTCACAGATTCAACTTGTTGTGGCTGGCCTTAGTGGATTGTATGTGTGGACATATTTTATTGCCATACTACTGATCAGTGATTACTTCATTGTTTATGTTTGGTCTATCATGTAGTAGCTTCCTCATTCTCTTGCATGGTTTGGTTATGGCTGGTGTCCACCATGCCAGATGCCTGCGTGTATGGCATTGTGTCTTGTTTTAATTTAGGATTGCATAATCCAAGCATTCCTGGCAGTGTTCATGGAATGGCTGTATTACAGGTTCTGAGGTGTGGCCCATATTTTGCACCTGCACAGGACCTTTAATGGATTCCACATTAGTTTGGAGGAGTGCAAATATTGCTTAACACATGTTTTCCACTGTGGTTTTCTGGCCAGGGACTGTGGTTAGGATTTGTATATCCAGTGTGATTACTCTATGATCTGGTTTTACCAGTGAGCAATACACTTCTCATCTTGCCATCCAGTACCCATGTTGCTGATTATCACATCCAGTATGCTTACCCCTCTTGTGGGAGTGGTACGTTGTTCCTGGGCCTTTTGGTTTATGGATTCTATGAACTTTTGTCCTACACTGTTGGAGCTAGTATAATGCTCCCAGTCTATGTCTGGGTATTTTCAGTCACCCAATATAATGTGGTTTGGAGGACTTGATATATTCATGTATTCCAGCATAGGCCAGGTGCAGTTCCTGGTGTTGGGACAGTAGTCTGTAGCAGGCTATAAACTGGGGGCAGTTTTAGCCACTGTTACTTGACCATGGCTAGTCCATGCTGCTTTTGTTGTGGTACCAACATGGGGGTGTGGTTATCCTTGACAATTCTTGCTAGTCACCCTCCTTTTGTAGCTTGTTCCATGTTTTGAGGCTGTACAGCACAGTATGAGGTGTAACCTGGTAGTGTTAGGGTGCTGTTGTGAGCCTTGGCTCAGTTTTCTGTTACAGCGCAGATATCACCATTCTCCATACTGGGTGAGTTTAGACTGCATGCATCTTGCTGTTTCGACTTATCCCTTATCTTATTCTTGTCCCTTCTGATACCTATGGAGATAGGTTTGTGTTTTGAGCCTTACCTATTCAGGGCACACTGTGGGTAACAACAGCCTTTGCCATTATCCATACGGCATGCACTGATAGGTGCATGCCAGTCCTAGCAGGGGGTACATCATGTCATGCTCAGCATGTCATCCCAGACTGGCACACATTGGATCCCCTTTGACTAACTGCGATACTTCTGTCAATTATTGCACTTAATCATCTCATTGTCATATTGTGGCATATGCTTGGTGAGGGTAGGATGTTAGTCAGGGTCCTCAGGTGTGCATATAGTACATGGTGTTACATTACTTAACACATAGCATTCATGCCTCAGGTGGTGCTGCAGGGCTGCCTATGTCAGATGCGCATATTACACTTTCCTGTACATGTTTGAGAGCAGGTTGTGTCATGTTAGGCATCCCTGTTACTATATGAGTGAGTCAGAGAGGGGTATCATTCCCAGGGTTCCTACTGAGACAGTGTATGTGCTATGCTTTGCCTCTTTGCCAAGGCCAGGGCATACTGGGCATGCCTCCTTCTGCCTACTGGGGCAGGCTCAGGTTGTTCCTCCTCCAAGTCACGCTCTGCCTGTGATGGCCTTGGCAATGGTGGGGGGCTGTTTGGCCCAGCCCTATGCTGGTCCTGCTGCAGCTGTTTTCGCAAGATCATATTATGTAGCATAGCACATACCATGACAATTTGGGTACATGTAGTTGGTGTGTACTGCAAGGCTCCACCAGATGTGTCCAGACACCGGAACCATGACTTGAGCAGCCCAAACACACGCTCTATTACATTACGTGTTTGTGCATGTGCCTCATTATGGCGTTCCTGTTCAGGTGTGTGCGCGTTTCTGATGGGTGTCATCAGCCACGGCTCCAGTGCATAACCAGCATCCCCCACTAGGTGTCCATGCGGGATGTCCCCATTGGCAAATGTCTGGTACAGCTGCGTCAAATGCCAGATGTGGGAATCATGGTAGCTCCCAGGACAGCTAGCACACACATTCATTATTATGCCCTGGGCATCACACACGACCTGGCAGTTGATGGAGGGGAAGGCCTTGCGGTTGATGTATGCCCTACCCCGCTCAACGGCTGGTGCTTTGATGCATATGTGCGTGCAGTCTATTGCACCCACTACCTCAGGGTTTTCTGCTATTTGCTGGAAGAGACGCATATTGCTGGCCAATAACTCACGGGCATTGGGGAAATATACATGATCACCGACATGTGCTGACATGGCATCCAGGAACTGGTGCAGTACCCTGGAGGCTGATGCCTGTGATATCCCCATCATATCACCAGTTGGTCTCTGGAAGGTACTTGTTGCTAGTATTCTTGGGCCAACACATACCTTGGTTTCCACTGGGATGGGTTCCCCTCTGTTGGTTCTGTGTGTGAGGTGTGGCCTGCACAGCTCCACTATTTGCTGCAGGAGGTCTCTGTCCACTCTATAGCGCTCTACTATCTCCAGCTCATGTAACCCGTGGTAGGTGACCCTGGGCCTGTACAATCTTCTCCGTCTCCTCACTGTGGGTTGTCTGGCACCATCTGCATTGTCACCACCCTCAGCAAGTCACCTATGTCTCATTATGACAGCTATGGCAGCCCCTAACATTTCTGCTCTGAGTTCAGATTTTTCAGTTTTCACTTCTGATAACTTAACTCCTGTCTTGCAGTGTCTCTTGAGAGAAACATCCTGCACTGCTGTTTGCAGAGTTTTAAGTGCTGGGCTGGGCTACTATTCTGCCTGTGTAATTGCCTGCATCCAATTGTTTTCACCTGCTAGCTCCAGCAGTATTCCCTGCTAACTTCCTACTAAATCTGTTGCTTCCTTTTTCCTTTCTGTTTCCTCAGGGTGGAGCCGTGTGTAAACCAGCAGAAACACACTCACAGTGGCTTACACGCACGCACACAAACTTACATGGTTCAGAATCTGCTTATTCGGATTAAAACGCGTGCATGCCCGCGCAAACAGTGTTAAACATCTCCCAACACGCTCCCACATGCTCAGTCTGTCTTACACGCGCGCACACTGCCTTACTCGCGCTTCATGGCGCGCACACGTGCGCATGCACGCCCAGCAAGAAACTTTGGTGTAGGCAACAGTCTACACCTTCCACTTCTTGACTTTCTCATGCTTAGTTAGTGGCACACCTTTTTCCATGATATCTGTCTGACATCTGTCATGTCACTCTGACCTCCAATGAACTGCATTTCTTTCTACCATTCCCCCCTGTGATGTCACCTATCTCCTACTCTGTTCCTCCCCCTTCTGTAACTCTTACACTACTCAGACTGTGCTCATTTGCTATGTGACAGTGGAATTCAGTATCCTTACACTCATTTGCATCAGATTGCCTACTAATGCTTAGTTACATCTCTTAGACTCAGCTTCCCCCCTTAGCAACCACTACACGGTGGCCATGTTTGTTTTGGTCTGCTGGTCCCTGCATTGACATTCCATGTATTGCATAAAACCTACATTTGTAGATTTAAAACGTTTGTTTTTATGTTTTATACAGCGCAGCCCATTTGCGCGGGGCTGCGCTGGGTTTAAACATCGGCAATCGCCGAAAAAATATATATATATTTTTAATATATTTGCATCAGGTCACTTTGCCAATGGCCACATATTTGGCCATTGGCATGCTGCCTGACACATATGCAGCCTTTATTTGGAGCTGACATGGCTCCATTGCAGTTTTTGCAGAAACGTACTCAGTTGTCAACTGAGTACATTTCTGCAGCTAAAACGGCTCTTACACAGGCTGTTCTGGGCTTCCTGGATCACTAATCATCCTCATTTGCATGCTATTCGGCTGCAAGTGTGGTGATTAGCTTATCCACGCCCACTCCATGTAAGAGCCGTTTTAGCTTGTCTCTTACACAGACTTTGGGCTGTTCCTGGATCGCGAAGGCTGCATGGAGTCTTAAACTACTCTTAGACTCCGTGCAAGCCTTCGTGAATCCGGACTTTGTGGCTGCATTTCTTTCAGTATTAAGTACCTTCTAGAAACTACAGAACTTCTTGTACCCTACAAAATGCATGATACTTAATGGATTTTGATGTGACCGTTTTTGAATGGATTTATTAATCCCTTAATATAAGAATACCTACAAAGAGCATATACAATGATTTTGTACCATATTATTTTAACAAACATGTTTATTATTTTACAATGTTTCATCAGATAGGTTTTCTTAGGAAGCAAGACTAAGCGTAAACCATATAAAATGATGGTGGTGACAATGGTTAAATATAAATTTCTGTCCATTTTGACAAATAATTATACTGTACATAAATACAGACTGCTTATTTAGAAGTATATACAGATGTCCTCTGGTGCTGTACAACTGCTCTGCACTATTGCTTTTAATTGTTGCCTCTTTCACATGAGACTTGCCATGAAATGACATGGATTTTAACACACTGAAGCTTTTAATACTAACCCAGCCCCCTATCGCCAACCAACCAAGCTACTTCTTTCAGCAGCAGAGTTGTTAAGAAATGCAATGTACCTCTCTCTCTCTCTCTCTATCTTAGTTCGTAAGCTACCATTTCCTTGCAAAAAAAAAAAAGATGTATGTGCGTGGTCGCCACACGCAGTAGAAGTGAAACTTCTGTAAAGAAGTGCGAAGGAGTTTATACTGTACTATACTATTTGCTTTCCTTCACACTTCCTTACAGAAGTTTCACTTCTGCAGTGCATGGCACTTGCGCACATATATTTTTCTTCTTTCAGAAAACTTTAACGACCACATTTACATGCAATGCCCAATAAAATTATGACATTATACACACATTACTATTACCATCTGTAAAAATGAAGAAATAAAGCAAAAAAATTATAGCAATGTTTTCCATTTCAGAGGATATATATATATATATATATATATATATATATATATATATATATATATATATATATATACATACACACACATATATATATATATATATATATATATATATATATATATATATATATATATATATATATATATAGGTCTACTTTGATTCACTGAAAACTCATTTCACTCAGTTTCAATTCACCCTCAAAAAATCGCTGAAAGCTCAAATCACTGAAAACTCATTTCACTGAATCACATTTCACTGAATACTGTTAGGGAAATAAAATGTATATGCCCTTTTCCTCACTGTACTGAGATCCTGGAGTTAGTGTATATATAGTTAGGGGGTCTGGGGGACACAACCCCCACACTGGGGTGGGTGGGGGGCATAGCTCTCACCAACTTAGATTTTATATTTATGAATCTCATTTCACTGAAAGCTAACAATATAAAACCAACTCTAGGTTAGCGGGCTACGCCCTCCCCCACACCCTCCAGTGTGGGTGGGCTGTGCCCCCCACACCCCCTAACTATATATACTAACTCCAGGATCACACTACAGTGGGGAAAAGGGCATATACATGTTATTTGCCTAACACTACTTACATTAAGTGAAAAGGGATTTTAGTGGAATGAGTTTTCTGTGATTTGAGCTTTCAGCAATTTGGTGTAAGTGTTTTGAAATTGAGTGGAATGAGTTTTCAGTGAATCAAAGCAAACTCATATATATATATATATATATATATATATATATATATATATATATGTGTGTGTGTGTGTGTGTGTGTGTGTGTGTGTGTGTGTGTGTGTGTGTTTGTGTGTGTATATATATATATATATATATATATATATATATATATATATATATGTGTGTGTGTATATAAAAATATAAATATATATATATATATATATATATATATATATATATATATATATATATATATATATATATATATACACATATATGTATATATATATATATATGTATATATACACACACCCACACCTACACACAAGTTTTTGAATTTTGTCAAAGAAATTACAAGCTGGAGCTCTAGAAAAGCCTTCAAAACAAAATAAGCAACAGCTGAGGTAGCTTGGAGATAATATTTGATCAACCTGTGTGCAAAAAATGATTGCACATAAAGAAAAGAAAATAAATTAATACCTATCTTGGTAAATCAGTGAGGAAAACCTCATGCCAAGCTTCTTTGATCTCAGTTACAGCATCATTTATGCTGGCATTTCCTGGAATTTGATGACACGTGCATTCTGTTCAAGACCTTGGGTTCAGTGTTTTGAATCTGGCTAAGAGACTAGCATTTGATTCTAAAATTAATTGCCAATATACCAAAAAAAAAAAAACAAAATTTGCATTAATACAAGTTTGTGTTTGGGTTTTTATGGTGTAGAAGTGTTACCTATAGATCCCAGGGGTGGCTCTTGGGAAACCCATCTTGAATATAGGGAACTGTTTTGGCAATTAATTTTAGAATCAAATGCATACTCTTGTTTGAATGAAAATGTATCTTTGAAGCCTGTCTTAATATTGAGATATGCCAAGTTGTAATTCACAACTTTGGTTAGTAGATGGTGTTATTAGATAGGTTTTTAACACAATGCATTGCATTTATATATGGATTTTACATATTTATTATTTAATGTATTTTTATAGATGTATGTATTTATTATGATGCATCAACATGTTTAATTGTTTATGTTTTGTGGTTTTAAGGTTTTTAAACAGTTTTTTTAACTAAGAATGATTCTTAAACAGTGATTTTATGTGACTAGTTAGAAATACACTGTTCCTTTTATTTTTGTGGTTTCTTAATCATTCAGTTCATTTGATTGGCTTTTGGGTTTTTAAACTTTGTATATAATCAAGGATTTAACTGTTGGTGCACTCATCTGATGAAGTTATAAGACAAAAATGTGGTGAAAAAAGTTAAAGCGTTTGTGTGGATTTATCATTTTTGTCAGTGTGTTTTGGAGTCAACAATAAGTTTTTCTTAACTGACATCCAGCTTGCCTTACCAGTGCCTTCCTTTTGTTTTTTTTGAAATTATGTTTTTTTTTCCAGTTGATGGTATTCCATGCTTTTGCAACAGAAATTGAAAACAAGGAGTCCCCAGAGCTATTGTTGCTTTTGCCTACGTCAGTCAGTGTTTTATTGGTGGATCTTAATAGGCATTTGTTAGAGTAGATATTAAGTAGACCTTGAAGAGCAGTAACTCTGTTAGGATAATACAGAATTTGGTGGGCTATTGTAAGCTGGTTATATGTAAGCAGGTTGGGTCATTCTAGCCAGGAGAGTTGCTTGATTGCTATGCAGTGATGTGTCCTGAAGGTTGAGTTAATAGCAAACATAGCTATTTTATTGTAACAGGTGTTTAGTTTGTTAAAGTCTGCTTTGATTAGGTTGATGAGTATGGTATAGACATGTTCAATTTAAACTGAAAAAAAAAATACATTTCCAGCATATGGTTGGACACTACTTAAAAACAATCAGCAAATATGTTTACAAATGTTCAACAGAACTGCACACAATTTATAAGTATAATGTGCTGTGCAAACATAATTGACATACTGACATTTTCAGAGGAAGAGGGTAAGACACAGTGGAAATTTTTGGAATGTGCAGGATGGTGCTGGGATCCATCTACTTTTTCACAAGATAAATGTATACTTGAAAAATTATTTGATGAATTTTTATAGTCACCACATAAAGGGTGGGTGACAACAACTGAATTATGTTGCAGGGTCCATTGGACCAAATCCCAAATCAAGTTTGTCATGCAGACACATAGGTGAAGTGGGGAGAGAAGCATGTTGGGAAAGGTGGATAGATATAAGAGAGTTAGGCAGTAGGTAGGGTAGGTTAGGTAGCAGGTGGAGACAATACAGGACAGACAAGACAGACAGGGATTGTGATAGACACAAATGGTTAGGGGCCACCATTCTTAGGGATAGGGAGAGGACATCAGAGTCACATCTGCATCCAGCATTAGTACAGTGAGAATCTAGTTCTCACCCTCAGAACTGTTGTCACTGTCTCCTGTCATGGATATCATGGGTCAGTGCTGGATGAAGCATTGATTTAGCTGTGCAATGCAGGACCTTTTCTGCCAATTCTGATACAAGGCCCCTCTCCATAATGTTCTTCACTAGCCCTGACAGCTCCTGATGGGTGACAAAATCACTAGTTCCATTAGGATTACTCCCAGTTGGTCCCACTGCGCCAGTCTCTGGGACAGAGCTACCTGACACATTGAGAGTAGTTAGGAGAGGATTTGAGGATGCAACACTGACAGGTTAGGACCCAGATGAGCTGGGGATCTGTGCTGTCTGTGATGGTGCCGAAAGAGCCACCTGTGGAGGTGTTTTGAGACAATCCCCAGAGGTCAGTGGTCTTCCTGCATGTGTTGATGCTTATTTGTGTTTCAGCAGGAATGTTCACCTCCAAAAAAAAATCTATCTGTCTGTCTGTCTGTCTATCTATCTATCTATCGAGTCTATCTATCTATATAAAAAGCTATAGGGTGGGGTGAAAAGTGTAGCTTTATATAGCTATACATATATATCTCATAGACTATGGTTTGTAGTGGTCTAATTCTTGTGATGTATGGTAGAGTTTTGCAACAAACTGATAGAGAAAATAAATTCCAACTACAACTACAACTGAGTGTAAACCCCAACCCCCACCCAAATGTAGATAGACCTAACACCCATGTACAGGAATGTACAGCCTGCCACAATGACTGATACAGTACTGCACTAGTGAATACAGTAGGCTTATCTGGACACTCCTCTGCTATGGACACTGTGGCACCCACCTCAATGGTGTATGGTGTGAAGGATACCTGGGGGCTGTCAGGTGGTTGTAGGTTCATCAGGACTTCCTCTGTGGCTGAGAGTGGTTGTTTTATCGCACGCCCTCCAGTGGTGGTGGCACAATCCCTGGAAACAGCAGCTGCCCTTTGTCATGCAGCATTCAGCATGTCTGTGGCTCAGTGACAAACATGCTCATAGGTCCTGTTCTGTTGGATCTGATTTACATCCTGCACAGGATTTGCCCACAATGCTGCCCGCTGTTCCTGATTCTGTCTCCCCCTGGACAACAAGATCTGATAGTGATATCTCAATCCATCCAGTATGATGTCATTATCTGCCTGTGAGAATGGGGGTGTCTCCTGTGGTACATGGTTCCCAAAAAACAACAAAAGGGGAACACATTATAGGACCAGGTGATGGACGTCAATTATGTACAGATCTAGCATGCCCATAATTTCCTGCCCTATCCACGTCTCCCTCACATGTCATAACCCACAGTCTAGCAAAGCACTACATGTGTAGATCCCACCAAGATGGAAGCAATACTGGGGTATATACCTGTGTGCCTTGACAGATTCTGCTGCATGTTCCTACACCCAGCACTGCAGTCTACTGTGGTGTGTCCCCTATGGGCAAACTCCCACTATGTCATACAGCCACTGCCAGACTAATAGCAGTGTGCTATTACAACAACTGTATGGGGACAGTCCAACAACACCAGTGTGCCACACTGACAGTAAACAATGCAAACCTGCTGTAGTATATGTTCCCTGTAGGCATCATACCTCTCAACTATACAGATGTTTGCAGAATGTCAAGATGTTTGCCTCATAGCTTTGGTCATTATCACACACATTTGTAGATGTGTGAAAAACAGTTGGCCAATCATTGATGGTTGATGTCAGAAAATAAAGGCAGACATCTGTGTTTCAGACGTCATACCCTGCAGAACCCAGTCATGCTACTGTAATACCTGTTATTCTATTAACTGTCTTTGTAAGAGCAATATTTAATAAGTGTCCCTAATACTGGGGATGTGTCCCTCCATTAATTATGACTTTGTCCAGATTTCTTGTTGTAGGAGGTTGCCAGGTATGTTAGGCATATCAGTCAACCAAACAGGGACAAATGTCAACAGAAACAGGGACTTAGCTAGAGTACATCAGGGACACTTTGAAAATGTTAGGGCTATTTATGTGAGACATTGACAGAATGAGAGGAGGTGAATTACTGTACATGATTTGACGTGACAGGAGTGTACACCCTTACTTAATGTCACCATGTATAAAGTGTAATCCACTAGCTTTCCTACAACAGTCATCCATTGTAGGAGGGATTAAGAGGGACAGAGCAAAGATTTGAATTAAATCAGGGATAGTTGAGAGGCATACCTGTAGGTGTAGGACAGCAGAATGTCAATGACATGTCATTACCATAGGTCTAGGACAGGCTTACTGCTGTACTCCCTATTCCCCATGCCTCCATTCCCCAATCTACATCCTGTTATATGGAAAAATCTTTTACATACTTGCTGGAGTGCAGTACTCTTTTCTTGATTTGCTTCCAGTACTGTATTGCAAAGAGTGTCTCTTTGTGAGGTAAGTCTCATTAACACTGTTCATTGCCTCTGCACCGATCTACGGCTCTGATATGCTAATTGCAGCCAAAACAGCTGAATTGTACTATCATTAACCAATGGCAAGCCACCACAATGCAATATATAAGGCTTTCATGTAGACCTGGGCCCTTTAATTAGCTGTTCAGATGAAAATTACTGAGGCATGGAGACTAGAACATTGCAGAAGGTAGGTATTATAGCTATCAGCTGTAAAGATTTATGCAGTATGTCCACAGTTTCACCTAATATGTGTGGTCAGTGTGCCATGACATTGTGGTCATCTGTCAAATCAATAGCAAATCATTGTGGGTTGAAGTCAGTAATGAAAGACACACATTTGAGTGTCAGACTTCATACCTGTCAGAATATGCATGCCAATGTCATATCTATTATTCTATCACCTGACTATCTTTGTAAAAGCAAACTGTAAAATATGTTCCTAACTCTGGGCCTTTGTTCCCACATTAAGTATGGCTGTGTCTGGATTCCTTGTTCTAGGGGGCTAGGGGTTATGGTTGGTCTGTAGCAGCTACCTTTACATACAGTTGTGTATACCACAGGCTTCAGCTGTTGCTGCAGGCTAGAACATATAGGGGGAGTGGAGGACAGCAAGCTGCACATGTATGTGTGGCAGCTGTGTCATTACAGCAGAGCTAGGGTAAGGGTACCCTTTACAGTCCAGATGAGGCATGTGTTTAAGTAATGTCTGTTATGCAAATGTGCCAATACCAGAGCAGTAGGCAACATATAGATAGGCTATACAGATATGTGTAGTGTGTCCATACCTGCAGGCCTTTGACTTGCAAAAGTGGGTAGCAGTTCATGAATTAGCAGTAACCTGTGTGGATTATGATTGCATGACTCAGTCATTACTTGCTGTTGTCACAATAATATAATAAAACTGCAACACAAAAGCTGGATTTGAATCCAGGACTGTGTGTGTGGCAAAATGTACTGAAAACAAAGGATTTAACACACTGAGCTACTGAGTCACTATAGATGCATGTATATTTGCAAGATATATGTGACATATACAGGCTGTGTGAAACATTTCTACATCCATGAGTATATGTATGGCTTTATATGATTGTATTTTTGAACCAGGGTCCCGGTTGTACATATACTTTGCCATTTCTACCTCAGCAGATGTCCTTCCAAAAGTTGCTGGTATAGGAGCACATATGCCTGCTATCACAGGCCTCACTTACATCCATTATTATGTCTTTGGCTGTCCACTAGTGTATTATTGCACCAGAGTCCAAGGTACACTCTCATTTTTCCCATTAGTTTTTTATTTCAGTTCATAGTTTCATAGGTTCATAGGTGTGTACTAGGCTAATGGCCTGGAGCCTTTACAAGCCAAGCTCATAGGATTACCCTGGCATCATGCCAGCCAACCTTAGTTCCCAGTGCCTCTGTCGAGTAGAGCCACTGGAGTGATCCCCAGGGTGAAGTTTCTATTTCCCATCCACTCATCAAGATTTTTCTTGAAGAGGGCCAGTGATGTGCTCTGTTTGACATGTATGGAAAGTCTCTGGGTTATGAACCTGTCCCTCCAGCATGTTCTGTTGATTGCGGTAATGAGGTTGAGGTCTCTGGGGCGTATGGTATGGAGGGGATTGGGATTTCTTTAGATGTAGCATTTCTAACAGAGCAAAGTCAGACATGGCTTTATAATTCAAGCAGAGATCGCCTCTAAGTAAGTGATATGAGACAGAGAATAGTTGGAGTTTTTCTAGTCTGTCCATACAGGACAAGTGTTTAAGGCCTAGGATCCTCTTTGTGAGGTACTTTTGTAGCCTCTCCAGTTGTTGCAGGTGTCTAGTGAGGTACATGCAAAATGGGACATTGTACTCAATGACTGGCCTAATGAGGGAAGAGTAGTGGGAGACAATGACCTCTTTCTTCCTGGATGCAAAACACTTAGTAATGAGATGTGCCACATAGAAGGACTTTCTGACCACAGTGACAATGTGGTGGTCAAAAGAGAGGCTGCTGTCAACCTGTGTTTCCAGATCTCTTATAACACCTTCTGTGTTCAGTGGACTACCATCAGTGTAGTAATTCATGGGAACTGGGTTTTTCCCAAAGGGGATGATGACACATTTTTTGGCATTGAGCTTAAGACCATGGTTCTGACACCAGTCATTGGTCTCAGTGAGGCCTTTCTGTAGGATGTCACCATCACTTGGGCAGTTAATAATAACTCCCAACTTGCAATCATCTGCAAACTTTGTCAGCCAGAGTCCTTTCGTGTTGGCCTGGACTTCTGAGAAGTAGATACCAAACAGGAGAGGACCCAGGACTGATCCCTGTGGGACTCCACTCATGACTGGTCAGCAGCCTGACTTGGAGTCAGCTATGTTCACACTGTGAGTTCTATATGTGAGCCAGTTTGCAACCAACCTATTGATATAGGGGTTGATGCCTTGCCTAGTGAGTTTTTCTATGATTCCTGAGTGGGGAATGGTATCAAAGGCTTTGGCCAAATCACGCTAGGCTGTATGAACCACGTTGCCTTCATCCACAGCTCTGGTGACTGACTCAAAGAAGTCAACCAAGTTAAGCAGGCATGATCTACCCTTCACAAAACCAAACTGTGTGGGATCCAGGGTTTGGAGATTCCCCATATCCTTGTTTACTAGGTCCATGATGATGAATTCCATAGCTTAATGACTATGACTAGCAATCAGTATGTTTTGCTGGAAAGACCTGCTTAGCTTAAGACCTGTGTAGCATGGTGGGTTAAAGCACTGTACTATAGTTAAAAAGGGCCAGGTTTCAAAACCTGGCAGAGGTGTTTATTCTCTACATGTGAGTAACAATGAAATTGACGCATATGCTAATTTAAGCTGAGCTAAGCAAAGCAGGGCACCACACCATGCTACTCCTTGCAGATGTACACTAAAAATATAAAGAAAAGAAAAAGGGGATGATAGGAAAGTGGTGAAATTTGGGCAAGCATGTGGAAAAACATTGTGAAAGGCAGGTAAGATTGTGCAGGACAGGTATAGAAAAGAACCATACCTATCCATATCAGCAGCTGTGTGCATTTTGACAGATTCTGTAGATGGATTTGGACTCTCAAACCCCAGAGAAAGGGGTGAGGACAACATAAATGTGTTGTCAAGCCAATTGGACCAAATTAGTTGTGTTCAGTGCATGTGTGAAATGGAGAGTTAAGTATGAGGTGACTTTTTTTGTGGGACAGGTCCCCATTTTTTTTTTATAAGGAGAGAGTGGAATGCTGTGGAAGGGACATAGGTATGTGTGGGGAGGTAAGTTGGTTAGGTGAGGATGTGTTTGCAGACAGAAAAGACAGCAGACAGGGGTGGTGTGTGACACCGAAGGGGGTAAACACCTTGAATGGGGTGGGTGTTGTGCAGAATCGCAAGTGCCTCCAGACTGCAGCAGCATGTCTCACGTCCCCACCCATGAGACAGTTGATACAGCTCCTTCACTGCCCCAAAGGTGGCTGTGCTGGAGGCTGTGTGCCAGGGCCAGCCTGCCTCACCAAGTTGGCCAGTGTGCCCTCAATCTGGCTGAGGTAATGTTCATAGGTCCGATGAATGATCATGCACACCATGACCAGCAGTTACTCTTGGGTGACTATAGCCCATCTGCCACCGCTCCCAGGGGAGGCTGGGCAATGTCCCCTGATGTGATTCCACCTGATACCACAGGTGGTGCAGAGGCAGTAGAGGGGGCACCACTGGCCTGTGTCCTAGATGTGCCAGGACCCAGTGCCATGGCCAGTTGAGGCAAGGTAGGGGAATAACCAGGAAGCAGCCTACCGTAATGTGCTGTGGTGATGGAGGTATAGCAATAAGTATAGGTAAGTTATGAACAAAACATTGTTAATAATAAAAGCATGTCAGAACACCGGAAATAACCCAATTACATATCAATGCATATTATGTGAAACACAGCAATAAATAACAGAACAGTCAGTATATTAACAGCATGCAGTAACAGTTACAGCATAAGGCCAGCAAAATAGATAATTCAACAAGATATGTTAATATGGAACCATTATAATACATAACAATAATAAAACACATGCCCCAAAATACAGTTTAATGTAACAGCATATGTTAATAGTAAACCATGAACAATGAATAACAATAATAAATAAATGAACATAAGGGGTGGGGAGAGAGAAAAAAACAGTCCATTAGTACCATTATAGGTATTAACAGTACTTCTATCTACTCTGCAGCTCTGTCCTTTCTTTATGTGTACCAGTCCCCTATAGCTGCTGTAGCACGTACATACCTCTCAAGCTATTCATATGGGACAGTATAGGTCAAGCAGTGAATACTGCAGGTACACAACTACACAGTACACTTGCACATCAGGTGGACCTATATACCTATCATGGTGTATGGTGGGCTGATGTAGTGATACTTTGCAATTTAGGTAATCATGTCAATGTTAACCCTGTGACAGATGGATTACTTTCTGCTAATTACATTGCATGACAGTGTGACATTTGAGAGACATGTATGTGGACAGTACAGAAACTAAACAACTATCATGCCTTGTTCGGCAGGCATGGGGATAGAACCCAATAGCAGTGACTGCAGAGGACATCTGCATGGACTGTATTAATTGATTGCAGCCACTTTTAACAGACACTCCAAGCATATAGCCATACCAAGATCACACATTTTCTTTCATATTATTATTATTATTATTATTATTATCATTTTTTTATTTTCTTTATTTTATGCTGTATTTTCACATTCTTGCTAATGATTGTAACAGTAACAATTATTTACTCATAATATGGGCTACCTCAAATCATTACCTGTAGTTCCTATGAAGAGAGAATATGTAAACATTACGTGACTGATACTGTAATATTTAGTGCTACATAGTACTGGATTTGAACTCTGGTCTGTGTGTGTGGCAAAATGTACTACATATAGCACATTTAACAAACTGAGCTACTGAGTCACTGCTGATGACTGACTGATATTTGACTAGAACTTACCTGGAACCAAAATATGACCTTGTATTAGTACTACAGTGTTATACTAGACTGCAGTGGCAGAAGAACAAACATGCATGAAATACAAGCATGACAGGTAATCTATACATTAGTATATAGAATGCAAATGCACACAATATATTGTTATAGGGTTGAAACATCTGTGAAGTCAACAAACAATATCAGATCATGGAGTGGACTACCTCACCCATATATCTGCCTTACCTGCTGTTTCTGGATGGCAGAGCATTATGTGAACAATATTGGCTTAGAAACAGCCTTGAACAATACTATATGTGTTAAATAATACATTTGGCAACCGTTATATTTGTATTCTAAAGTTATTACAGTGTTGTACTTGACTGCAGCACCTTACCTTACAGCCTGAATGCATACCCCTCTACTGCAATGGTTAAAACAAGACAATCCTGATGTACACAATTTACCTTGGTGTTAATGGTACTGGTCCATGTTTTATTGCAGAACAGTTGGCATTGTTCATTTCTTGCAAAACAGCTTTAATTCCACACTTATTGCACTACAAACTTTATTGTATATACCTTAATGCAGTTACTGGTATTATTTTGTGTTTTATTGCACAACAGTTGGCATTATTCAGTTCTTACAAAAGAGCTGAAAAGCCACACTTATTCCACTATAGACTTTATTATATATGCCTTAATGCAGTTGCTGGTATTATTTTGAGTTTTTATTGCACAACAGTTGTCATTATTCAGTTCTTGCAATACAACTCTAATTCCACATTTATTGCACTACAAAATGTGCACCTTCACCAATGCCTACCATAGTACTCTTCAGAGACAGAACTCCAGTGGATCATGCTGTATTTCCACCTATTGGGCTTAATATAGCCAGTTTTCCTACCCTTACAAGCCATTGGGCAACATTTAAAAAAGTGTTGCTTTGCTTAGCAGAGTGCAAACCAGTACAGTTAGGCTTAGCATCACAAAAACTCACAGAACCACATGCTTAGCAGTGCTTAGTAGTGTGCAAACCAGGCAAGCAGCGCATAAACATTTTCAGCCATTATCATGTTCATACGGTGATTAACAGGTCTTAGCAGAGCTTAGTAGAGCACAGCAGGCCATAATTTAAAATAACTGGCATAATTTGTATTTAAAAAAGAAATGCTTATTATCCCTTCCATGTATTTAAATGTTGCACGTACTGCACATGAGGTGGTGACACTACCCATTTAGCTACGTGGATATGTGGAATTCTTCTATACCTTTCCATATACTTCTGAGCTACCTATAACCACTGCTGAGCATAACGTCGTGCCACGCAAACCTGCTCAGCTGTGCTTAAACATGACATTTAATTAAATAATTAAATGCATCCGGTTTCTATTTTTAGATGTCTGGCAGGTGTCTCTGTGCAGCTTAGCATTGCTGCGCTTTGTGCCAAGCTGCACAAACATGCTGTTTAAAATAAAAAAAATGACATTGATATAATACAGTTGGACAGTGCAGGGAGTGTCTTACTCATCTGTTGACACAGTTCACACTACACTCTCTACACTGATTCAATTACCTTGTTCTTTAGCTCACCCTCACCAGCGCACCATCATTAATATGCATGGTGCACTGCCGAGGGGGAGCCGTGTACACGGACAGAGTAATAGTCTGTGTAGGCTCTACACTGTGCCAACACATATTTTATTAAATCATGGGATAGTCTTTATTTTGCTCTGTTCTGTAGCCAAATGTTGGAATAATTGCACATGTTACATGATGATAAAACATACAGCACTGCCTCTAGAAAGGAAATACTTTATCTAGAAATGAAGTATTCTTGGCATATAGGAAATTGATATATATTTTCAAGACTTTTATGTTAAACAAAATATACATACCCAGCCCTAACCCTAAAGTCTATCACTAACCCACACTAACCTCACCTGCGCCCTAACCCTAACTCACATACCCACCCTAACCCTAAAGTCTGTCACTATCACATACTCACCTCACCCGCGCCCTAACCCTAACTCACATACCCCGCCCTAACCCTAACGTCCACACAATCGCACACTTACCTGAACCTAACCCACAACTTTCTACCACAGTGCTGAAAATAGTGAAGCCACAGCAACGGACAACCAAATTCTTTCCCTAGGAAAAAATTTGATTATCTGCAGCTTCGCTATTTTCAGCATTCACTGTTTTCAGTTTGATATTTGACCATTTGAAGTATTAACACTTTGATGATCTAATATAGACCCTATCCCAACCACTAAAAGTCTTAGTATGATTTATAGATCTTATTCTGATCACTTCTTTTTCAGTTTTACATAGTATTGCTGTTAAATTTAAAACTTATTTGAATGTAGGAATTGAATTTGATTGTCAATTTTTTGTAATAGTTTTTTTTTTTTGATACTGCCAGGAGACTCCAGAACAACTTCTGTTGTTTGTTTTTTACAGATAAAGGAAGCGGAACATTCATTAGTATTATTGAGACAGTTAAAGAACAATTACTACACTATAACCCCTTAAAACATATTTATCTCTTCCCAATATAAATTTAATTTTAACAATACATAAATGTGCCAATTGCCATTTACATCTTTATTACATCTCCAACAGACTGAAAGTCATTTTACCAATTTTAGAGATTTTATAGGGAGTAAAAAAATTCTATGTATATATTTCCACATAAAATTTTCCAGTATAAACTTGAAGAAGTTTGACTAACTGATTTAAGTAACAAAGTTTTATTCTTACCATCTATTGAGTCACTTAGTCCACTACTACCTAAAAAGTTCCAGAATTTTCCATCAACATTGCTATATTATTATTATAATGAACTTATATAGCTTCGACAAGGGTCATTTGTAGATCAATTTACCTTTGATGATAGCATTCATATATTCATATAATGGCAGATTTCTGCTCTGTTCCTCTTCACTCATATTAGTTTCAAATTAATTTAATTTCTTACTGATTATAATATCAACTGTTTCAATATTCTGTTGACTTATTTATTTTTCTTTTTCAAAGCAGTCAGATCAAAATAGTACTCCATTCCTTTTTAATTAATTCATGTTAACATCGTTTTAAATCTCCTTAAATCTAGAGGTGTTCAATGGGAAAGAACAAAAATTTCCATTCAGGTATTAATGGGGTTTTAAAAACATATTACTTAACCGTTTTAAGAATTGATTTCATATATGCAGAGTTTAAAGAATGAAATTAATTTCCTTCTAAGGTAAATGTTATTAACCAGATGAAAGGATCATTACATATTTCTAATGTGTCATATTTGATAAACGTATAAGAAGTTAGTAAAATCTATCCAGGATGGTTTTCCTTTGACAAGTGTAAGTTGAGTCTATATAGAGCATAACAGAGTTAAATATTGCAGCAATAGACTAAGGTTCTACATCTGCGAAGCTAATACTGCCATACTCCCATAATCATTTTTGATTTCTATAAGCAATTCTTGACTGTCTGAATATTATAAGAATTATTTAAAACTTTTTCCATTTCCTTTAATAAGTTTTTTTGGCAGGTATTAAAGCTACTGAATACAATATTTATATTATCTTGGGTAATATAAATATTTTAATAAGTACTCACCTAGCCTTGAAAGTAAAAAACAGTCATTCCATTTTTAATAAGAACTAACACTTCTTCAATTATTTTTTCAAAATTATCATTAATAATCTTACTCATATCTTGAAAGATTTTTATTAGTAAATATTTTAGTTCTTTTCCTTCCCAATTATTTTTATATTTGTATTTATCTTTAAACATATTATATACTAATTTATTTAACACTATTACTAAATTTCAGCAGCAATACTTCTTGAAATTTTTCAAGTTCCTTATCTAGTTCTTCAATTGAATAATTTAAATCTCCTATAGTTAGGAAAATATCATTTGCAAAATGTTGTATTTTAGATTGACAATCCTTGCTAATTGAGAGTCTATTTTTTATTGCTTCTTATACTGTTAGCTGAGGGTTTGATGCCTAATGCAAATAGTGGAAGTGACAAGGGGCATCCTTGCTTTGTGCTTTTGTTTAAAGTAAATCCTTGAGAAACATAAGATCCAATTTTAACATATGCTTTGGAGTCTCTATACAGGCTTTTTAACATTCCAGTAAATTGTTATGGAAATGGAAACATTTCTAAAGTTTTAAACAAGTAATTCCAATCTACAGAATTAAAAGCTCTCTTGATATCTAAGCTAATTAGGGCCAATTTCTTGTTCATTCCTTTTGCAAAATCTAAGATTTGTATATTATCATATGTTAATATATTGACTATAAATCTTGTTTGACCTTTATTAATTGCTCCACTATATATCTTAATCTTATAGTGAAGATGGAGTAAATATTTTGTAGTCTACATTTAATAATGAAATGTGTCTCTATGAGAAAATTAAGTTATTATCCTTTCTTTGTTTAATAATATAGATATTGCAGAAAATTTCCATGAGGGAAGAATTATTTTGTCACTTTGAATTATCCTCAAAACATCACTCAGTAATTTAAAATTATTTGATGGAAGCAGACTCTAATTCCAATTGTAAACCATCTAACCCTGGGGCTTTACCATTTTCCATTTTTAAGCATATTTAACTATTAGGGTAATATGCTTATTCAACAGAGATATTTTGCTGGTCATTAAGTTTATTAGTAACATTTTTCTTTAAATACTTGCCAATTTTGTAATCATAAGGATAATTATGTTTATCTTTATTTAGACCCTCATCGATTTTTTTTTAAAATTTAAGCATTTCCTGTATGTCAGAAGTAAGCTTATTGTGTTAAGATTTTGGATATTATTGCTCTGTACATTTTTGCTTAACATCTTACTTCTATTATCTAATGAATGTAGATTTTTTGAAGTCATTGCATAACTGTGCAATTATATTTTTTCTAAAGTTATCTCAACTTTATGCACTAAAATTGTTTGATATTTTGTCACTAATTTTTTAATGACTTCAGTATTATATAATTTCTTTGGTGTTCAAACCATACTTTGTGTATTTTGTCTTGTATTTCTAACAAACCTGTTAGATATTATGAATATAAAGCTGAAATTAATTCTGTTGTAAATATGCTGAAAGAAAAAGTTTGCTTGAATATATGTATAGAGTTTACAATGTGCATTCATACTATATGTATAACAGACAGGCTTCTCTTCACAGCATCAGAAAATGGCTAACAAAGCAATACTGGAAAACAAGCATTACATGATTTTCTCATGTTTGTAGAACAAATATCAATTAACAGACATCCTTTTTTTTTTATCCTTTTTTATAAATTCAGCAATACGTGATGTTTTTCCAGTAGGAACAGCTTATACAGACATTTCCTTTCAGAATGGCATTCTCACATCAGCAAAAGTGCTTAAATCACAAAAGGACAATAGAAAAGTCTATAAACAGACATTATGTGACTTCCCATAAAAGGCCAGAAAAATATACCAGGAGGAAATAACAATCTCTTTTGTGCGTGACTAGCTCTGTATATAGCTATTGTAGCAATTCAGTTATGTGAGAGAAGGACAGAGAGAGGTATTTTGTAGAAGTCATCATTCATATCTGTAATGAAGGAAAACTTTGTAAATATATGCTACAAATCTGACAGACTACGTGTGGTTTGTTATAAAATAAGTTATCTGTAACTGTGCTTATAGCTGCAAAATATATTTCTTTATCAGTGTGCAATTTGAAAGGCTTGGTGCTTTCAACAGACTACAGATGGAGTCATGCAGAGCTATGTGTCTCTGATTCAGCAGTAAACAGCACAGCAAGAATGTGTGTCTTAAGAAGACTTCAAATCCATCCCACACCAAGCAAGCAAGCAGTAAGAATCCATATAATTTTTTCAATGGCAAGCTAGCCTGCATTTGAACCTACAATCTGCATTCAAACACAGGGGGGGGGGTGATGGTAAGCCCTGCAGAGGGTCACTTCAGTCAAATTGCAGTAACTAACATTTGTACGTATGTGTAAATCCTAAACAGAAGTATTCCATTTTATGCAGCTTGCAGTAGTAAAGTTTTTTAGACGTCTAAAATCTGGAGTGAGACTAGTTCAAGAAATTCGCAGTGCCATAAATTCTTCAAGAAAAGGTGAATGTCCACTAGCACAGTAGTCCGCTGCCTGTTGTGCTTCACCAGCTTCTCAAGTGACTCTGAAAAATTTCTAGCCATCAGCAACAGCAGCCTGATCACCTGTTTTCTTGCTAACTGGTAAGACTTTTTTCTGTATCACATATTTAGTGTGGATGATGTTAAACAGTTTGTATATTCTTACATAGTTTGTATATTCTTAAGACAGTTTGTATATTCTTACATAGTTTGTATATTCTTACATAGTTTGTATATTCTTAGACAGTTTGTATATTAGACAATATGGATATTATTTATAATTCATGCAGGAGTAAACCAAACTTTAGTAAATTGCAATGTTGGTATACACAGTACATTAGTAAATGTAAAACCTTATTAGGGCAGGTTGATAGTAAGGCATTATGCAAATGTATTACAATATTTGACTGGTATCGCAAAGAAAACCATGTGGAATATGACAAATGTTTATTGTGTGCTTCAACAAAAACTGCATTTTGTGTATTATGCCATAAAATAATATTGCATCATATTGCTAAAAAAATAGACTGTAAAGACAGATCTGTTCATGATAAAGAATTAACTAAGGGTAAAGTGTTTCCATTAAATTCTGATGTTGAACAGTTATGTCCTGTCACCACATGTGAGTCAAATCAGTTACTGATAGAACCCTAGTACATTTTGTTACAAAGGAATGTAGTAAACTTCTAAAATACAGACACAATGAGTTCAGGAAGCTTAGACAAGTTATACATACATCTTTTCAAAAGGGCATACGAGTTTCAAATTCAGCAGAACAGCTTACTAAAGAATGTCAGAAAGACCATGCAACATTACAGTAAATTCAACAGCAGTTGCAGGATAAAGGAAATAAATTAGCTGAACTGACAGAGACTGGGAACTTCCTACATACACAGTTAATCTGTGCAAAAGAAATATATTTTATAATATGTTTATGTTTTGAAAATGGTTAAGCATACATGGTAGGATGGTAGGGACAAATCATTCTCAAATGCTTTACTTTCATTCAGTTAAAGCAAGACATTTATCAGTACTACAGTAAAGTAGAGCATATGGCTGCCATTCATTAGCATAGTCAAAAGGTAAACAAAACTGTTCTAGTGTATAAAATTAAATAAAAATAGATGAGTAAAAATTTAAAGTCACAAGACTGACATGCTTGTATAAAGATGTACAGATACAAGACAGGCATGCATGTATGTTCTTTTCATCCAGAGTACATTTGTTTACAATGCACATAAGCAAAAGGCAGACAACAGCAAATACAAATAATATAAATATAAACATGTGTTGGTTAAACTAATGTCTATTTTGTTTTTTTACAATTTTTTTATAATTGTATAGTAACACCAAACAGTTAACGTTCTAAATTTTAAAATGAAAATCACAGATGGTATTTGTCGAACAGTTTTTGTAAAATTAATGGCAGGACAGTTAAAAAGATAAATAAATAAAAAATACTGAAATCCATGTAAGCTAATTGTAATGTAGTATAAATGCATAGTTATGCAAATCACAATCACGTTAAAGGAAAAATGCCAAAAAAATTAACTATAGTTTACAGAGTATGAAATGTGAGCTCAGACCTTTCTAGACTAGATAGTTACAGGAAATGTTGGAAAGATAAGATAAACAACAAGACTGATTGCCAGACAAGTAGCTTGAGTTTTTCTAAAGCATCATTGTTATTAAAACATAATTGTTAAAATGGTTACATGCAACACCATTTGGTAATTGTAATAAAATGTCACAATTGTGCATAGATGTCACTGATAATCTGTTTGCAAGTAAATGTTAAAAGAAAAAAAACCTCAGTTGCATCAAGTACAGCCAGCAAATGGGCTATAGTATACATACAGTTCAAATCAAATGTGCAGAAGGGTGTAAATCCCTACTAGAGGTAGTAAACAGCAAAAGCTTTATAAAAAAATTATCAAATCAAATAAAAGTCCATAGTTTGTTAGTAACCTAATAAAATACATGTATAGCCAAAGTGTTGGGCTGACATACATTCTATTCTCACAGCATAAAGCAGATAAACAATAGTGCAGTACTACGGGGGAGGGGTACTTTCTCAGTTTTACACTGACTGTATAAGCAGTACTGCACAAGGGTCTAAAATAAAGCTACATAAAAAATAAACAACAAGGGTCTGAAATAAAGCTACAGAAAAAAATAAATAATAAGAGTCTAAAATAAAGCTACAGGAAAAAATATCTCATTCCTTCTTGACAATACTCTTTTAGGGGGGGGGGGAACAGGTATTAGTGTATTAAAAATACTGGTAAACTGGATCAAACCTGACAGGATAAGATGTTTTACAAGTTGTTAATAGCTATCATAATGGTTATTATTGTATTGTTTAGTATTAAATTGTATTTTCAACCTGTTAAACTGTAAAGCTATACAAGAGATGGTTTAAAAAACAAGAGATGGCTTAAAATTGATTACAGCTATACAAGAGAGAGTAAAGACATGTAAAAAACTGAACAAGATTGGTCACTATTTTAATATGTTTTTGGAAAAACAATGTTGGTATAAAAAAGCATGAATATTTTTAATTGCTGAGTATGTAGTTTAAAATAACAGGACATATCAGTATCAGTTCCACTAGATATTTCTAAAGAGACAAACATTTTCCAAGATTTTGCTCAATATTAATGTTATTAAATTTGTAAGATTAGACTAAATGTACTTTACAGTCTTTGTATGTACAAATGTAGAAAATTTCAGTACATATGATAGTCTTTGTATGTACAAATGCAGAAAAAATCAGTACAAATGAAATTAATGTCTAGTAATGAATATGTGTGAAAAACCATGTTTTAAAAAAATGGGTCCAGTATACCTAGTAAATTGAAATGCATAAATAGCAAACAGTCTGTGTAAATACATACTGTACAGGATACATCATAATAAGTTCAAAAGTAATTTGTCAAGTTGTAATATCACTGGTTTTACCCCAATTAGAGGGAAATTATATTAACTAAAATGTACATAACATTCTGTAGTGTATAAATCATGTTTTTTTTTTTAAATCAAGTATTATCTAAGCCCAGTTCAGTACTTTATGTTCACTTCACTGTCAATCAAGATGTTAATGGGCAGTTCAGAGACATGACCACAATCTTATGGTTAAAATGACATTGAAACTGTATATTTTCAGTAGTGTATAAATGCTTGCAGTAGCACATGGTTCTTGTCTCTTATAGTTAATTCAACAGCTGCAAAGAGTTAATGAAACAATTCTAAGTCATAAATTAAATTCTGTTATTGCAAAAGAATAAATTAATCAAGTAAAATTAAAACAGACACAGCTCATAACTGATAAAATATTTTCACAGAATGGTCTGCAAAAGGAAAAGTTGTTAAATACATTCAGGTTTGGTAGTAATACATGTTTTCATTGTATTAACTATGTAAAACTGCATTTTGACTTGTATCAAAAAAGACTAAAGGTTTTATATAAAAATAATGTGTTTTTTATATGGAATGTTTTGAGTATGTTTAAAAACAGAGGGAATTGTTAGATATTATGAATATAAAGCTGAAATTAATTCTGTTGTAAATATGCTGAAAGAAAAAGTTTGCTTGAATATATGTATAGAGTTTACAATGTGCATTCATACTGTATGTATAACAGACAGGCTTATCTTCACAGCATCAGAAAATGCCTAACAAAGCAATACTGGAAAACAAGCATTACATGATTTTCTCATGTTTGTAGAACAAATATCAATTAACAGACATCCTTTTTTATAAATTTAGCAATACGTGATGTTTTTCCAGTAGGAACAGCTTATACAGATGTTTCCTTTCAGAATGGCATCCTCACATCAGCAAAAGTGCTTAAATCACAAAAGGACAATAGAAAAGTCTATAAACAGACATTATGTGACTTCCCATAGAAGGCCAGAAAAATATACCAGGAGGAAATAACAATCTCTTGTGTGACTAGCTCTGTATATAGCTATTGTAGTAATTCCGTTATGTGAGAGAAGGACAGAGAGAGGTATTTTGTAGAAGTCATCATTCATATCTGTAATGAAGGAAAACTTTGTAAATATATGCTACAAATCTGACAGACTACGTGTGGTTTGTTATAAAATATGTTATCTGTAACTGTGCTTATAGCTGCAAAATATATTTCTTTATCAGTGTGCAATTTGAAAGGCTTGGTGCTTTAAACAGACTACAGATGGAGTCATGCAGAGCTATGTGTCTCTGATTCAGCAGTAAACAGCACAGCAAGAATGTGTGTCTTAAGAAGACTTCAAATCCATCACAGAAAGCAAGTAAGCAGCAAGCAGCTCCATATAATTTTTCAAAACCTTTATCCCATGCTTTAATTTTATTAATTGTCTATCCTCCATTCTGCCTTTAATATGAATTTTAGGGGGTCCCGTGGTATGACTTTACTAGCTTGATCATTATCATTCAAAGACAAAAACTGTGATTTGTTCCTTAAGATAACGCTTAATTTCTTTTAATTTCATCATATATATTGTGATTCTATAAATAATCTGAAATTTCTTTATATTCATTACTATATTAATACTTAGTGCATTCTGATCGGATAAAGGACAAGGAGTAGTTTTACAATAATTCACTTTATTAAGTACATTTGTAGAAACATAAATCCTATCAGTTCTAGTTTGTGTCCCATGTGCATACGATTAATGAGTGAAGAACAATGACTTATTGTCTGCTTTTACTATTAAATCACCTAAATTATTATTACTAATCCATTTCTTTAGTGCTTTCTCTGATGCCATAATTTTAGCTTTCGTCTGTTTACTTGTATCTTCTATACTAGATATATAGTTAAAATACCCTGCTAGAATTAAATTACCCTTCCAATGACTTTGTAGAAAGTTTAAATGATATTTAGACACTCTTATACACATTCCGGGGATGTCTAGTAAAAATAAGCTAGTATATACAGCTTGCCATATATTTAATTATTACAAATGTATACATTCCTCTGGGATCATTAATGGATACCATGTCCTTAGGCATTACAGTAGATTTTTTCCAAAGTATAGCAGCTCCCCTCTTCTTTTTGGTAAAAGAAGCAGATGATAACATTTTGTAACCTAAGTTACTTAAAGATTGCATAGCTGGATGTATCAAGTGAGTCTATTACATGAATATAATGTCTACTCTGTCCAATAAATGTAACCCACAGGCAAACACAGCAAACCTGGAATTCCAGTGTATCAAAGTAGTCGAAATGTATCGATCTTCCATAACTGGATACTAAAAATTCAGTTTGCAGCGGTATTTTATTTGTTAAAACAGGTTTATTAGCATGCAACAGATAAGTGCTTTCACATAAGCTTCCTCAGACCATTAAAATTCAAACACTTTTCAATTACAAGCTTTATATATATATATATATATATATATATATATATATATATATATATATATATATATATATATATATATACCAATGACGTACTAATTGCTAAAACTCCTTCAATTACTTTCTTAAAGTTATATTCACATTTGCTATATTCTATAGTTTTAAAATGTGTGGAGATTGCCCTTCATGTAAATGAATATTTATATACACAGTTACAACATTTTTTATTATTGGAAATAACTTATTAGCTATTTGTTTTATTACTCTGTTTCATAATGTCTACTCTATTTAATTTTAGATATCTCATTATTGATTTATTTTTGTTGCCATTATTTAATCCATTTGCATAAATAGAAAATAGATCAAAACTATCTCTGTATTTAAAAAAAAAACATTTTAAAAAATAATATGACACGTTTATCAGCCATATTCATTTAATTGCATATATCACTGTAATGGATTCCTACAACACTATCTTCATATTCTGCAATTTTGAATTCTTTATTTGTATGAGCTAAACTACTAAAACTTGTAAATAATAAAAACAAAAACAACTGTGCAATTGTAAATATATATGTTACTAGCAAAATACAACCTACCATGGATACCAAAGTTCCTAGTTTGCCTATCTAATAGATGGACTACTGTACTCTCTTTACCTACCAATACCTAAAAATTCATCAGATAACTAGCCAAAAGCTACTGTGACTTGTTGATAATTAATATATTGTGTATAAGTTAAAATAATGAGACTATTAATTTAGTCAAATATTTTTGCCATTTAAAACCATTCCTCCATTACTACATAAAAGTTTAATAATGCTCTTCTATTAATCATAACTATTATATAATACAACAAATAGTGTATCACATATCTATTTATGTAATAGTAGTATAAGTTATTCATTCGTTCAACTAATAAATCTGTAAACAAACAAAACAAAGTGGGACCTGAAGAGATAAAGATATCAATAAACTTACAGGTGGCAAGTAACTTATCATGCTAAACTATTATACAAAAGAAAAATCTATGCACACATATATTCATCATGCTAAAAGATGCATATATTTTTTATAGATCTAACTGAAGAGATAACAATATCTATAAACTTACAGGTGGCAAGTAATTTATCATGCTAAACTATTATACAAAACAAAAGTCTATGCACACATATATTCATCATGCTAAAAGATACATACATATTTTATAGATCTAACAATAGCTCTAAATTAATTTTAAAAGTAAAAGTGCCTATTATCTCAAACTTGTGTAACAATCTTATGGTAAATATGATAACATTTACAAATCATCCAGCTTAGTAAACTAATTCATAAAAATATTTTCATTACTGAGGTCAAATAGAATGTCTTACTATTTCTACAGAGTCAACAAAAAATCCAGTCTATATTGTATTCAAAAGTTACAATGTGCTCAATTTAAAGCCCATTCTCCCTCCCCAGGTTCAAACATATTGAACAATCTACTTTACTTTCTATCAAAATGTATGTACTGATTTAACAATATAGCGTTCACATTTCAGCTCTGATTTATGAAATGAATTATTTCAGGAAATATTAACAAATGTAATAATATACAATATGCATAAAGCTACAAAATTCACTAGACTAAACTTCAAATTTCAGCTTTCAGGATATTTTCAAATATTTTTATATGATATTTTTTATGTAAATTATATGACAGCATGTACATTCACATTTCTGCCACATGCAGGTATATGTAATGGATATCTTTCTTACAAGCAGTTTGTTTTTTAAATATATTTTTCTGTCTTATTTTCCCACTAATTTTCTACCTTATTGTTTATAACTTGTATTTCTAAAATCTATCATCATCTTTTATTAATCTTACATAGTACATCTTTCTTTCATTGTGCATATACATACTAGTATTACAAGTAATCTTGACGATATATATATATATATATATATATATATATATATATATATATATATATATATAATTACTCCTTGTTTAATTTCAATGTGTGTTTTAGCCACAGTGAACCATTGTTCTGATCCAAGCTTCACATCCTGACATTAGAATTTGATCCTGGCATGTGAAAATAACTCACAGTACATGATAGCTGCTTATTTCCTCTGCATGTTTCTCATTCTTCATTCTTTTAAATTTTCTAATCAATACCAAACATCTAACTTTACTTCTTCCCATTAATATGTACAGTTAGAGTTAATAATAATACAGCAAAAGCTATTAACATTCAACAAAATGTAAGTAATTTTTTGGCAGCAACAGCTCAATAAAAAACATTACTATACCTTTTGTTTTGCTAGTTCTTCACTTCTAAGAAAAGAAAAAAGAAAAATATGTTAATTTGAGTAGATTTCTCACATATATACTTAAAAAAAGAAAACAAAAAAAAGTTCCTTTCTGTTTTCACAGACATCAGTGATGAACTTTAACCTAGATGTTCTTAAGAACAGCTGAAGGCAGGAAGCAAAGCAAGCAAGACTCCAGCATTCTGGCCCAACTGGAAGATTTTTTTCTCAAGCTTTCTTTAAGTGGTACATACTTCATAAACAACATTTGAAATGAATGTGTTACACAGGAACAAAGAAAGCAAAATCACCAATACTTTAACACTTCTAATTAGCATATTTAGAGCTGACATTTGGTTAACTCAGCAATGATCATACTAGACAAGGTTAAATAAATAAAATAAAATTCTTAACTTATATAGTCTTAAATTTACCAATTCTATTGCTTATAATTTAATGACATTCTCTTACAAGAAGTATTTGTTTAACATTTATAAATTCATATATAAGTTTAGCTAAATGAAATATATTGTCTTTCACTTTAAATATAGTAAACAGCAAAAATAACCATTTATATTCTTTATCATGAAAAATGTTTTAACTTAAAATGTAGATACATCTTTACATATGTTTTGAAGCTTAAAGTCCAATACATGTCTTTTACTTAAAGGGTAAATCTATTATTTTAGAAAACAAAAGTCCTGCAATCAGAGAATAAAAGTCACTTGTTTTAAGCTTTTTAATTTTAGAAGCAGTTTTCCAGGAATTCAGCTCACTTTCTCTCCTGAGGGTTTACTGTTCCAATCCATTTGTTTGGTTTTATTAAGGATTTTACTTTTGCTGACAAATGTTGATGCCTCCTTCAGAAAAAAATATGTTGATATTTGCAGGAAACACCACTGTGGCTTTAATGGTGTTGTTTTTAAGTTTCTTGATCTGTGGCAAGCAGGAGTTTCTTTTAATCATTACTTTACTGCAATAATCATTGTCAAATCTGACTACAAGTTCATCAGTTTTAATAGGTGTGCTGGACCATGCTGTCTTTAATACTTGATCTTTTTCTAAGCTAGGCATACATTTAACTATAATTGAACGTGGTGGTGAGCATTCCTTCTTCTAAGGTGCTCTCATGGATTTATGTGCGCTTTCAGTTCCAAAAGATACAGCTTCAGGAAGATTTAATGTTTTATGTCACCAGGTTGTTAAGTTTATTATATTGTCTCCCTTATATTTTTCAGGTATACCATCAATTCTAATGTCATTTCATCTCAGCCTATTTTATAAATCATCAACTTTATCAATGAGTCATTTTGTTTTAAAAGAAAATCAGTCAGAGACTCACCTTCACTTGTTTTTATTTCATGATCATTTAAAGAGTCTTCCATACATCTGATTTAAACATTTTTTGTTGTTTTACATAAGTTTCTAAATATGCCATCCTCTTCTTGGTGTCTTCTTTGAAACTTTTGATGTTTCTATTTAGTTTGGTCACTTAAGCAATACATACTGTATACTAGATATTAATGACTGGATGTCTTTTTTAACACAAGATTTCTGAGTAGCATTTCTTGAGTAGCTCATGTTGATGTCTCTTCTCTCCTAACAAAGCAGTTGCAACTCGGACAGGAAAATTGTAACTTTTGAAGAACTTGATGCTATAATATTTTCTCTGACTATCAGAGAATAAACTTATCTAACAAGTATCTCTGTATTTTAATTTTTTGATGATATTTTATGTCACATAAAAGTTTTCATTCACAGAGCATTTACCAATTGTTGCTGTCAGTTACCTATCTTGGCAAGGCCCCTAAGGATTTTTTTTTAAATACTTAGAAAACACTACTTAGTTTTTCACTTTTACTAAAGGGTATTCATTCTTTAGATGTGTGTGTGTGTGTGTGTATATATATATATATATATATATATATATATATATATATATATATATATATATATATATATATATATATATATATATATATAATTAGAAAGAGAGAAATGAATATATAAATGATGAGAGTAATATATATATATATATATATATATATATATATATATATATATATATATATATATGCGTGTGTGTGTGTGTGTGTGTATATATATCAACCAACTAATTACACCAATTCATATTTATACTGTTCTAGTGGACATGCATATAGGATCAAATGGAATATAGTGAAAGGTCAGTTGGTCAGATTTTCATGTTTAGTATTTGATGACCAAGTATTTTCACAAGGCGTGGATGTATTGAAGAATACGTTTTCAGACAGGCAGTATCCAGCAAAAGTCATAGATTTTATAATAGAAGAAGTAAAAGAAAAAAAGAGATGCATAATTTTCACTTATTAAGAAATTCTTTAAAAATAGTAGCAGTTAATCTAACAATATTAACTGTTTTTTATAGACTGATGTGTTTACCTTTTTCAGCTGCCAGTGTGCATCTGACAATGTGTATCAGAATGAAAGAAATAGACATTGGCAGAATTATTTTCCATGTGGGAATGGCTCTTTCTACATACACATATATGTAAGGCATCTATATGAACAAGATGTATGAAATTTGTCAAATGATTACATGCTCTACTGAATGGGTGGTATGCATGGCTGTATTTTTATGTGGTACTGTGTATGAAGTAGACTACATGCCCATGGAAAACAACATATTTCCCTGCATTTGAGTGACATCAGGTGTTGTAGGGATAGAAAGAAACACCTTTATAAAATCTTTCAGATACACAATGGATCCAAATTTCCTTTCATGGAAATTGACAAGTTGGACACACTAAATACACACAAATATATGTAAACTAAAATTCTAGAAAAGAACAGACTTGGATTGCAAATTTAGGTGTATTATATGTACCAGGTTTAAATGAATTTATTGAATCTCTATCCAGTCCCTGTCCTTAGTGTTTTTTAAACCACTTATGTGACATAATGGCATATATTTTGGCTATTATTCCATTAATACTCAGTTGAAGTTTATTATACTTGGCTTTATGTCAGTTTATAATTTTGTATTATTATATGTTTGCATAAAATGTGCCTATTTTTTTTTCTTTTTTGTCTACCAGACAGTCAGGTTCAGATTTTTCTTTCTTACTTACAGTATAAATTACTATTATTATATTAGTTTTTTAAAATTTTGTTAGACTTATTTATGGAAAATATTTCATATAATGATATACAGTTTGGACATTTATTTGCTACGAAGTATTGGAACTTATATTAGGTTATTAGGTGCTATGCTTTGTTTTATATTATGCTGTATATTTCCTTTGACCTAGGCTTGTTTTGGGTTTATGCATTTTTTCTTTTGTCCACCAGATTGTGAGGTTTATTTATTTAATTCTACAATACACATTACTATTGTAAGTCCAAAGTAGTTTTTGTATTGCAATTTATTAATTGTTAGACTTTCCACTGTGTGATTCCTTAAACCTCCTGTATTAGAGGTGACATGGGATATATGCAAATTACCCTTTAAGGACATCAGGTGTTTCAGCTAAATGGCAATTCTGAATGTCCATGACATTTTCTTTTAAGTCAATTTATGAACAAATTCAGGCCATAGATGCATAAGAGCACCCAGAGAAAACCCACGTGACCCCAGCGAGGACATGCAGACTCCGCACAGAAGGCACCCCAGCTGAGGATCGAACCAGAGAACCTCTTGCTGTGAGGCGGCAACACTAATGACTGCACCACCGTGGCCACCCAAAAAGTTATATAACCTGTTAAATTGCCTTAATATTATATTCTGCAAAGAAGAGGATGAGAGAGTAGAGAAACTGCAGTCTGCTGCTTATTTCATGCCATGTTGTGAATAAATACAAATACAGTCATTCCCCTGCATAAGAGAGGACCTTCCACACAAGGCACATACAGACCTATAAGTCTGACCAGCCTTATTTCCAAAGCTATGGAAAGACTTATCATGGAATTAATCAATCAGGACAGAGGGAACCTTCAAGCACTGGACCCATCTCAGTTTGGATTCATCAAAGGCAGAACATGCTTACTCAGCCTGGTGGATTTTTCCTATGAAAAGGTAACCAAAGCAATGGATGAAAGCAAAGCAGTACACACTACATACCTCAATCTGGTCGAAAAGCTTTTGACACAATTCCCAGCTCAAGCATAGTAGAAAAGCTAAAGTAACTAGGAATAAATCCCTATGTCACCCTCTAGATTGCCAGCTGGCTTACAGATAGGACACAGGAAAACAAAACAGGGGTAGTTACTTCCAGAAAGAGACCACTCACCAGTGGAATACCCCAAGGTTATGTGCTGGGACCTCTCCTGTTTGGTATCTACTTTTCTGAAGTAAAAGCCAAGACTGATGAGCTCCAGCTGACTAAGTTTGCAGATGACTGAAGCTAGGAACAGTCATTGAATCTGTAAATGACTTAGCCATCCTGTAGGAAAGTTTGTCCCAAATAAATAACTGGTGCCAAAATCATGAACTGAAACTAAATATCAAAACATACATTATTGTAGCCTTTAGGGAGTCGTCTATCCCAGGAAACTACAACATTAACAATATGCCTCTAAGAGTTGATCTAGTTGCTCAGGATTTGGGAACTTATGTGACAAATGACCTAACTTTTGAACATCATGTGTCGACTGTTATAAGCAAGTTCTTCTATATTGCACTGATCATAAACAAAGGGATTCTGTCTAGATTTAGGTATATCATTGTCCCCCTTTAGTCAGCCCTCATTAGGCCAGTCATTGAAGATAATGTGCCCTTTAGCTTGTATCTGTCCAAAAACATAATCAACTGGAACATCTGCAAATATACCTTACTAAAAAGACACAGAGCCTAAACAGTGACCTGTGTCTGGTATACAAGGTATCCTCTGACCCAACACTACTGAATTTACTGCACATCAGCAAGTCAAATGGCATCAGCTATAGTTGTTCTAGAATCTAAATCTCTTCTGCAACATCAACAGAATGGTTTGGAGAGACAGCTACCTCTCACAGAGGATACTGCTGCTCTGAAACAGATTCCCCATACATATAAAACATAGCTCAAGCCCTGTCTATATTCAGGTGTGACTGGGATCTATGGTTGCCATACAGAAAATGTATTCCTGCACTGGTGACTGTATTACTAGTTGGCAGAGGCAGATCCTAAATGCTTTATCCCATGCATGGTTCCCATCAAACTGTCTCCCTATTAAAATGTCAGCACTCAAAATGCCAGAAGAAAAAGACTGAAAACACAGGAGAAGAGTGAATTTTCGAAAATCACTCTTTTCCTTAAAACTTCTTTTTGCTGGTTGGGCAAGCCCCACCCCCACCCCTGAACTCCAAGAACACCATACCTTGAAGAAAAGGGAATATTCCAAGAAATGGCATCTTGGATTTAATATATGTAAGTCCATTCTTATAGCAGGTCCTGACATTTCAAATGGTTACCCATCAAATTATCTGTGTTATGGTTGCAGTTATTCTCATTTGGGATAATATATAATTATTAACTATGGGGTGAGTAAGACCAATCTAACACCAAATGGGGTAGGTTAATTCAAATTCCAAAAGGAAAAATGGCTAGGCTTGAAATAACTTACAAGGGAACTTTTGCAATAGCTCATTGTAAGCTTCTTACTTTTGTGCAATAACTCGCAGACCAAGTTTCATTCCGTGCAATTGAAAATGTTCTAGACATTATGCTCACATCTCAACTATACAATATATCTACCTGTGCAATACCAAGTGCTGCTAATAGTTAGAGATTCAAAAAAATGTGATTATGTCCTAGTGTCACGTCAAATGTTACAAATGTTTATCTTTCTTATTAGATATGTTATATTTGGTTTACTACCAAATTGCGAACGGCACTACGTCGACTGTCATATACTCGAACATGGAAGTTCGAAATCGGTAATGTCGAAACCAAAATAATCAATCTAGGAATGGTTTTAACATGGGTCGAGGTAGGGGAGATGTTTGTAGTTCGGAATAATACTGAACACCTACCTCGACCCATGTTAAAACCATTCTTAGATTGATTATTTTGTCTTCGACATTACCGATTTCGAACTTCCATGTTCGAGTATATGACAGTCGACATAGTGCCGTTCGCAATTTTGATAGTAAACCGTTATATTTATATGTATTGTCCACACATAGAACTTGAAGCAACAAAACTTCATTTAGCCTGAACTTGGGTGTGGGTCTAAATGACAGTAAAGTTTACTTTGACTTTGAAGGGCAGTTAGCCTAATGCTTACTTATGAACCGCTGAAAATTTGCACTCACTCATCCAGTCATACCCACTGAATTTAAAGGTTGCTAGAGAAGTGTTCTGTTTGGTATATAAAGGCAGCCTACTCCAGAGATGGGGATACATTGGGTTAAGTACCTTCCAGCCATTAATTTTGTAATGTAGGTTTAGGTCTCTAGAGTGTCTGCTTGTCTAACCTCTGTTTTTTGTTAGGTAAAGGAGTCCAAATACTGCAGGTCATTCACAACACAAAAGACTAAGAAGATGCCACCTCTCAGATGTGTACATGACACTGAGTAGATAGACTTTTAGTCTATCAGAGTTGCTGTGAGTGCTGAGGTCTTTGATCTTTTTTTGATGAGGAAACACTAAAGTCTCACCAGTTGATTTAGGCACTTATCAATGTTGAAGTGGGCATAATATTCAATGATGGGCATAAAAAGGGATAGATAAAATGGAACTGATTTCTTTTGATATACTGACAAGACGCTGTGAAAAATTAGTTGTGCAAGGCAGATGAACTTTTTAATCCCTACAAGGAAGTGATGGTAATAGGAGAGTCTGCTGTCAACCTAGGTACCTAAGTCTCTGATGACTGTGCCATATTTAAGTGGAATGCTAAATATATGGTAAGTGGTAGTAATTCTAGATTTACTAAAGCAAATTATTCTGAATTTCTTGGTGTTGAAGGTAAGCCAGATACCACAAGTAACACTAACACATCAACCGTTTCTTTGCTTCTGCCATTGCTGGAAAATTGTGTATCAGAATGGGATTTGATAATCACACCACATTTGCAGTCATAAGCAAACATGATTAACCATAGTCCCTTGCTGTTAGTTTTCATGTCATAGAACTGAATATCAAAATGGGGGGGTCCCACATCAGATTCTTGTGGGGTACTGATTTTGATACTTTTCTGTCTATTACAAATGCATTAATTGTAAGGAATCTGTTAGATAGCCAATTACCTATACAGCAAAGTAAGTATAGGCTAATGCTGAGCTGGAAGAGTTTGTCAATAATCCCACAACAGGGTACAATATGAAAGGTCGTGGACTGTATTCCAGTCTCCATGGCATCAGTAATCCTTTCAATGAATTCAACCAGTTTGATCGGACATGATCTGTCTTAAACAAAGTCAAAATAGGGTACATCCAATGTGATACATTCACCTATACAATTACTTACTATTTAATTTTTAATACTATCCATAACCTTGCAAATAATTTCCATTCAAGATGGGGGTGGCAACAAACACCAAGAATAACAAAGATATTGCTCAATTTCTTTCACAAATTTTGAATGTGAACAAGTACGATGTTACCAAAAATGTAATGATTTAGTGCTTAATATGTCTAGGTTACATCTTTCTACTCTATTCATGATATATAATCCATTAAATCTTTTTTTTTCACCTGCACCTGGAATATTACTGATCTCATATCTAGCTGATCTGAGAGATTTTCCTGTTTATTTTAATTTGATTTCAGACTTTATGTGTGCCTGATGGTCTGATCCACAATCATCTTAATGCCTTGCTTTTTCTGGTTGTATAGATCACATTCATCATTGACTGCAATATAAAAAGTTAGTCTGGTTTTAGTACTGATCATCAAGTGATAGCCCTGTATAAAGCTGACACTTTGAATATTGAATGTTTGCTATCACAAGTGAATTTTCCTGACATTTTTTTTCTAGTCTTACAAGTTTCTTTCTCACTTCATTTCATACATCATTTTAAAATTATCTGTTATTCCAGCTGCTCTTTAACTATTAACTTTAACATTCCAATCAAATAAAATTTTTCCTTGCATTATCCAAAACGTGCTGTAAATCCTCATAAAAATGTTCCATTTGGTAATTTTCAGCATCTGTATGTTGTAAACTTGTATTGTTATAATGTCCAATGGGTTGCCTTTAAATCTGAGTGAAATCATTTTGGCTTGTACCTGAGTATTGATTTTGACATTTTTTTTTTGGTTATAAGGTTTACTCCATTTTGTCCATAACATTCTTAACAAACAGTAGAAGATATGAGAATTGCCTAATGTAAAATTACCCCTTTCAGTCCATTTTAGTTTGATAATTCTTTAAATATTCATAACTATTTTTGTTTTTTTTTTTATTTACATCAATCTTACCTTTATTCATAGTTCTTGGGTTCCAACTTCCAGTGGTATAAAATTGTTTGCGGTATTGGACTTTTTTTTTTGTCTCTGAACATCTCAACAAGCAGATAGCCTCACGATATTTCTGCCTCTGCATCGTAACCCAAATGCTACTTGTACTTCTCCTCTGTTTTTTCCCAGTATTTTGCTAAGAACCTTCAGTGCTAAGGGTTTCATTGTTCTATGTTATTTTTACACACTACTACATGTTTTTGTCCATAAGGTTTTCTTGGCAATGAAGTAGACTAGACTGTTGTCACCTTCTGGTGGATAAAGTACAAGCAGAACTATGTATAGAAGTCACTGATATTGTCCAGAACGTTTCAAGCAGAAGGAAGATTAAAAAGGCAAGTCGGCTGTTTTTGAAGGTTTTAAAAGTGGCAAGAAGACATAGGGAAACACATTTAACTGAGCAGTGTAAAAACTAGAATAAAATAATAGAATAGGAAAGATGAGAGCTTCTTAGTGATATTAAGGAAAAGTTTCATATAAAAATGGAAGGGACACAACAGAAGCAGAAAAAAATAAAAAGAGGCAGAGGAATATACAAAAGTGTCTAAGAAAGACTTTAACATCACTGATGCAAATGACGGCATGTTCTATGCTATAAAGTGTAGTCAAATAGACTACAGAAAACCTTGCCAGTTACAAGGCTGTAGAAAGTGATGGAATTTTAACAGAATTGTTAAAAAGTCTGCAAAATGTTGCTCTTGTGGTACTGCATATAATTTATTAGCAAATGTTCTAAGCACTACAGTGGCCATTGGATTGGAAAATGTCAATTTATATTCTGGTCCCACCAAAAAAAGGGCAAATCTAAAAGCTTCTCAATTACCAAATGGTTCCATTTGTTTTATACGTTACTAAGGTGGTGCTTATGATCTTGCAGCTGAATTTCAGCCATACACAGACTGACAACTGACTGAGATCAACTTGAAATCATCTGATGTGTAGCAAGAAAGAGAAAAATATTGGCTGGTATTCCTAGTCATTTGCTCAAATGCAATAGGGCTATCCCTGATTTTTTATGAATGAGTATAGCAAAGGTGAGATTCGTAGAGGTCATTTATGCTAATGTAAAATGCCTTAAATATAATGAGATGCAAATAAGAAATTTTGTTAAGTGGTGTATGTCAAGGAGGTGTTTTACGATTCATAGTCCAATATCCAGATGGTATGCATATTTGTTGTTGAAAACAATGCTTTGCCTTTGATATCTCAGTTGCAATTAATGATCCTGCCTCCAGCTTTCCCTTCAGTAATTTGTCCGAGTATACACAAGCACATCCCTGACACACAAAATAATTATTTCCCCAGCAAACTTTTCAGTAGTTTGTCTAAGTAGACGCAAGCACTAAAATGACACAAATTAATTTTTTTTTCCAATAATCATTTCAGTAGTCTGATCACATATGCACAAACATTTCACTGACACCAAAATGAAACATTAACACCAATGACCCCTTCAGTAGTATGTCCATGTATGCACAATCACTTACACTGACTCCAAATGAAACATTTTCCCCAATGATCCCTTCAGTAGTCTACCTGTGTATGTACAAGCACGTCTTTGACACCAAATGTAACATTTCCCCCAATGACCTCTTCAGTAGGCTGCCCATGTATGCACAACTATGTCTTTGATACCAAATTAAACATTTCCCATACCAATCCCTTCAGCAGTATGCTGAAGTATACACAAGCACCAAATTAAATATTTCCCCCATTGATCCCTTCAGTAGTCTGTCCATGTATGCACAAGCACATCCCTTACACCAAATGAAACATTTCCCACAATGACCCCTTCTGTAGTGTGTTTATGTATACATAAGCACTTCACCGACGCCGAATGAAACATTTCCACCAAAGATCTATTCAGTAGTCTACCCATGTATGCACAAGCATGTCCCTTACACCAAATTAAACATTTCCACCAAAGATCCCTTCAGTAGCCTGCCCATGTATGCACAAGCAAATCCCTGACACCAAATGAAATGTTTTCTCTTCCCTTTAACTCCACATTCTTCTGTTAATTTGCTGCTTACTGGCATAAGTTCAGCACAATTTATACATTTAGTATGCAAGTGAGCTCATTTTGGATTGATCTCTATGAATCTTACAGATTCAAAAATATGTAATGCCTCTTATTTCCACATTAGCTGTTCCCCTATCTCTTATGCCTTAAGGATATTTCACTTTCACAATAGGAAGGTGTGTTTATAAAAAGGCCTCTGCATTTTTGTAGTCATCTTGAAAGTCTGTGATTTGTATAACCAGATAGCGCCACTCTTCACAGATTATTGCTATGAAAAATGCAAAGCCCCGGACTATGAATTTTCATAATTTCACTTTCTTCTGCTTTACAGAGTACTCTGAAGTCTTTGTTTGCATCAACCATAAAAACTGTGGAAAGCTCTTTTTTGCTGTTTGGAAATTTAGAGTAATCTGACTCATTGTGACCTCATGGACTTTAACAAACCAGGCCTGTCTGCTAAGAACTGCTTCTTTAAGTAGAAGTTTAGCTGCAGAAAGTAATGTGCCAAAAAAATCCCATGGACAAAAGTAAACAGAGGAAGTTTTTGTTTTATAGAAATGGCAAAACTAGGTCCCCTCATTTGTGTCCTGAAGAATTGGTATCAGAACAAGATGCATGAGTCACAACTGAATGTGCAATAACTGATTAGTTCATGACTGAAAAATTATTGAAACAATGTTGTATATTATCACCTCAATTATTCAATTTATATTTCAAATATATGATAAAAAATGTTGGGTTAGACAAACTACATCAACTTTACCTTTATTCATAGTTCTTGGGTTGGAACCAAGAGTGCTGGAAGAAATATTAAAAGTCTTAGATGTGCATACGATTCTACTATGATGGCTGAAGATGAGAAAGAGTTGAAGTGCTTGTCAATGAATACAAAAGCAGAAAGCATAGATGCTGGTTTGTGCTCAACATAAAACAAAAAAAAGTGCAAACAGTGACAGATTTTATTTTCTTGGACAAAAAGATCTTTGCAATGCTGAGTGCAGATAGGAAATTAAAGGATGCTTCTTTTTTTAAGAAAATAGCTGTGGCAAATCTGGATAAGCTATTAAAAATATTAAAGACCTATGATAACATACCATCGGGTCTATATCAGATTGTCAAAGTTTTAATACTTCAAATCACTAAAGATCGAACTTTAGTGATTGAATTACTAAAATTTTGAATTACTATAAAAATATTTTTAAACCAAAAAAACGTAAAACCTAAAGGCTGTAAGCAGGGGGCAAGCCTCCCTGCACCCCCACACCCCCTACTACTTAAATATACCAACTCTGAGATCACACTTCTGTACAGTACAGTGCAGAAATGGAAGATTTCAGTTTCCTACACTGTAGCGCAATCCCAGAGTTGGTATATTTAAAGAGCGGGGGGTGGGGGTGCAGGAGCCCCCCTCGTGCTTAAACCCTTTTGTTTGTTGTTGTTTTTTTTTTAATATTTTATAATAATTCACATTTTTAGTACTTTGATCACTAAAGTTCGATCTTTAGTGATTTGAAGTATTAAAACTTCGACAATCTGATATAGACCTCCATATCATCAACAGTGGTCCATGTAGCCAAAGCTATGGTTTTCTTAGTAATAATATGCCTGTGCGAGATGGACTGTAGGTGAGGTTGTGCCCCAGAAATATGATACTTTTGAACTGTGGTGTTGGAGAAAACTTTGAGAATTCCATGGACTGCAAGATCATATCATTTAATACTTAAGGAAACATGTCCATACCATTCACTGGAAGGTCTGCCAGTCATAATAAAACTCACTGAGGAAGGCAGTGATGTTGGGAAACACCAAACGTGAAAGAAAAAAGGGATGGCAGAGATTAAATGGATGGATTTCTGAAGCAATGAAGTTGAATTCTCAGAAACTTACATAAACAGTGGTAGGCAGATAGATCTAGTGTGCTGAAGTCCTTGAGGTCATGAAGCCAGCATTCATAGTCAATTTGCCTAGTGTTCAGTATATTTTTTTGTGCCAAAAGTGAGAATGTACAACTATGTTGTGAGTCATAGAACTTGGTATCACTATACAGCAATAAGATAAAAAGGAAGGAAAGATTGGTATGAAAACATGTGCATTAACATGTAAATAAAGAAGTGCAGGCAACTGAATTTCAATATGATAGCAAAATCCTCAACAAAACTTTCAGAGTTGCAGCTGTTTGCAGTGGCAGAAGATGTCTATAAGTACTGTTGGCATCCATCTTGGAGAATGACATTTTAGCAGGCAGAAAGAACAAAAATATTACTAACACAGGAAAAAAATCCCATCAGTGGATGGACAAGCAGGTCTGAGTTTTCATTATGTACACCAAAACATGATACAGGTCTTTGTATGCATCATGTATGACCCAGAGACTAGGTCTAGAGGAACGTGTGGCCTTTCCATACCAATGGATGCCAACATATATGTAGTTCTTACTATTTCAGCTAGAAGACCTTACATACACCAATGTGTCACATCAGGTGTGTCACTGGCTTTGGTGTATAGAATACTCAAGACATCCCTTCACAAATTGCTTACATATTTGAATTACTAAATTTATTTCCCCAGCATATCAAGTTAAAGAGCCATCATATGCTTGGCTGCCATGACATACTTTATCTCCTTGAATTACTATGAGCCATAGACTGCACACATGTGTCAATAAAGGCCTATTCTGGTGTTCATGGAGAGTGATACATCAACAGGATGGGCTACCATTCCATCAAGTGACAGGTTGTACAAAATGCAAAAGGAATTCTACCCGGTGTGTCTGCACAGCACACTGCCAGTCTCTATTATTTCTACATGTATCATAAGTCATCTACATTGTAACTTCATACACTGGCACATTCCATGGGTCCACATATGCAGTATGTGTAGGCACTGTGGTAAACTGACAGGGCAACAGCCACAAACAGTACTCTCTGTGTATGTCTCTTATGTGTTGCTGGTGATGCAGGATATCCCCTGGCAATCTGGATGATGATGCCAATAGAAAAACATAAATTATGGTCAATTAACAATATACTACTCCCTGTGCACACACCAGAAACATATTACAGGGGTTGTTTGATCTGCAGAAAGCTGTTGCCCAGATAATTCTTGAAGGTGCTGCAGTATCCCTTGCCATAGCCTTAAGGTATTTGCAGAATCCTGCATGTTACACAATATGAATGTGCAAAGCAGATGGCCTAACCATTAGTCCTGGGAACCTCCCGTATACAACAACAGGCCCTATTGTACACAACGCACAGCACATTGTTCACCAGCATGTACAATAGTGATGACAAAAGACACTAACCAGTGGCTGTAACACCCCCCCACAGCAACTTACATAGTATATAGCAATGCAAGCAGAGTGGCAGTATCTGGTCCAACTCTGTGGACCTTGTCATGCACAGAGTAGCATTATGGAATCACTCGGAACATAATGATGCATACAAACTTATTTAGAAGGTTATGCAGGCCAGTGTATGGTTGAATAACACCATGCATCAGATACCTCAATATAGACAGTGCTGAAGGGATAGTGGTGTGGGTCATAGCCATAATTATCAGCCTAGATGAGTATGGAAATTAGAACTCAAAGCACCCTACAGAACGAGGGGACACTAGGAGATAATGGTTAATGGAATGTGATGTGTCACAAGGAGGAGAGGAGGCAGAATCATATACAATTTTCACTTTGGAACATGAGTCAAAGCTTCTACATGGTCATGCACTGTGATGTCCAGACATAGCAGGACTTCAGGACACCTGGAAGTCTAATGTGGCCATTCTGGTGAAATATGACCTAATGCCTTTTCATTGGGATCATCTGTAACTGGGTGGGAGATGGGTAAAGGAGCAGGTATTGTATAAACATTTACGGCAATACTCCAATTCACTGGTGCATCACTAAGATTGCATTTACTTGCCAAAGGAAACAGATTTTGTTTTCCATCATGAAATGTGTCATTGTTGTTGCTGTCTTTTTTTATCTTTTGCTTTCTCTTTTGTTTCTTTCAAATACAAAAAAAGTAAGTGCAGCATTTCTCCTGTGAACCACTTGTGATGTACGCCATGTTTGGAAAGTGATTTCCCAGTGAGTAAAGTACAGTTGCATGTTTCACTTATTTGTAACAATAGATGTAGAACACACTGATTACTGGTATATGGGTAGAACTGACTTTCTACCCTCCCTCTGGCAGTCTGTCAAAGCTCAGAACTCCTCCCACTGTCTGTGAGTGAGAAGGGCAAATTACCTAGTAGAACCCTGACAGCCCTCCACACTCAAAAAAAGGACCCATTCAGTTTTCTATGGTCCAGCAGAAAACCCAGATGAGAACACAAGCTTTGCAAACACCTACTCTTCCATACTAAAAGCTACACACACACAGCAAAAAAGATTGCTGAAGAAAAACACAACAGCAATTTCAACCACCAACTATACATACAAATGTATGGTGAGAAGGTACTGCCAGTAAGGCTGTGTGTCCTATGAATATCTACAGTTACAGTTAAGTGGAACTTAGGCAACTGTACTATGATGAACAAACATACTGCTTTACTGGCTTATGGGTAGATTCCCCAAGCTTTCCCAACCAGGGTGGAGGAAGAATAAGGGCCCAGGAGCACCTAGAGAATGGTCCTCATGAAACCTGAACTGGATCTAAAAAAAGCACCCAGTTTGTAGTGTTTTGTGAAGGTAAGGATGAAGGACTAAGTGGCTACCTCTGGAATACTTCTAGATTTTATTCCTTTCCAAAATGCCACTGATGAGGAAAAGGCTCTGGTGAAAAATGCATTTACCTTGCCTGGATTCACCTCCCCATAGTTGGCATAACAAAAAAATAATGTCAGAGGACAGCCCACATGTAACGATTTGTGTAGAGACAGGTTGACCTTTCTTTGTATCAAAAAAAGGAAATAAAAAGCCATTGGGCCTTCCTAAAGTGATTTGTTCTGTCTAGGTAGTACATGTGCTGCTATGCACATCCAAGGAAAAAAATGTAACATTTGCCTAATACTTAGGTTCCAGAAAGAACACAGGGAAATAAAATACTGATAGAAAGTGGACACTTTCAACCTGAAAATAAAATGGTAATTGTTAAACATGATCCTGTTCCTGAGGAAATCATGAAAGGTTGTACCACATTGACAGCTTGCAGCTCAGAAAAGTCACCTTGCAGATGTCAGAGCAATAAGCAAAACAATTTTCCACAATCAGAACCTAAGACCTATCAGAGCTGCTGTTTAAAATGTGGTAAGGTCATTTTTTTTTTTTTTTTTTTAAGAACATAGTTGAGGTCCCACAAAAGAGGAATTTGCTTATGAGGGGGTCTCATTTGCAATGTTCCTTTGATGAACTGTTTATCCAAAAAAAGAGGAAAGAAAGAAGGGGATCCTTTGACAGACAAGGAGAGATAGCCTCTAAATGTCCTCTAACAGAGGCATATGGTACACCATTCTGACGTAGTTCACACCAAAAATTCAATACCAGAGGGATATTAACTATAATGGGATCCCTGTTTCCATTGACCCACTACTTAGAAAACCTCTTCCATCTTCTCACATTAGATTTTCTTCTTCTTCTCTATTCTTTTGGAAGATCTTTTGGTAGACGATACCGGAATCTACATGTTGTTCTGCATGAACGGGAAAGACATCCTGTTCCAACTAGTTCTGAAGCATGTAGATATCATGTTTGTTTTTATTTTCATTGTTTAGACATCTGTGCTCATGAGATTGTTTTACTGAAACAATTGGTTGCAGAACTTTAGCATGTGAGAGCTATGTCATTACAATCATATAAAAGAGTAAAAAAAATTGCCATTCTATAAGTTTTTTTGTAATGCAACAAACCTAAAAGCTTGCCTGTTTGCCATGTGTTCTTTCTGACTGTTTCATCGGAAATAATGTAGATTATTACAAAAATTATCTGGACTTTGCTCAGTTCCTTCAGGTGGCAAGTCATTTAGGAGCTGAGTTTATGAAAATTTTAATAAATCTTGACTTTTGGCCATGACAGCAAGTACTTAACATAAGTCACTTGAATACAGGGAAAACCCATGGAATGGACTCCTCAAGAGTGTAGGAGACTATAAGATGACGGGGAGATGCTTCATCAGGCAAGACCAGTAACAGAAATGTCTCTGTGATAAGGTGCCAAACAGGAAAAACATCTAAACATTGGATGCTGTGAGTATATGTTTAAATAGACTGAATACATATACTGGAATATGGTGTGGCTAGTGAAACAGGCAGAAAAAGCAGAAGCCTTCCCTTTAAACAGAAAGAAACAATGTTTATGCATTATGGAATAAAACTTTACAGTTTAATTGACGGTTTGTGAAAAGCAAACAAAAACTGATTGGCAAATAAAGTAGTAACATTTCCATATTGTTTAAAACAGTAGTCCCTTTTGATGACTTAATAAAGGGAAATTTATATGAAAGAAAAACATGTAGCAGTTGTAAAAAAGTAACTTCTTCCATACATATAGCAGTAGAAACTCAAAAGCAACTTTCTAATACAATCATAAAACTGGGCAAAACTGAATTAAACAATCAAACTGAATTACTCAAAAATACAATAGTTAAGGACCAAGCTGACATACAAACTGCAATATCACAATTAGTGCAGGTACCGGAAAAACAAAAATGAGGTTAATACTAAATCTAAAGATCAACAAGTGTTGATATAATAAATAAAAGAGAAAATATTAGAGTCAATGCATGAGACAAAAATAAAATAAATAAATAAGTAAATAAATAAATAAGAGCAATGAAAAATAACTAAAGAAAATGACACCTATTACATCAGTAGTAACAGCACATTTCCTTTGCATGGCACTTAGCCTGACAGCAGGCTATGGTTTCATATTGTTCATTAGGCTTACATGTTTACATTAACACAGACTACAGTTCTTTAGGCCCTGATTAATGCCATAGTATTTCAGATCTGCCAAAAAAAAAAAAAAACATAATTGCAATGTCATATAAATAGTAGCAATAAAAATACAAATATTAAAAAGTGAACATTAATGACAACATTTAGACTGGACACATGAAAGTTGATTACAAGCACAGCAAGATTCTGGACTTTCTCAAATTTACTATTTGCTAAAGTTGTCATAACAGCAAACTGTTCATTAGTAAGAGAATTAATCTCAGGCACTTTTACCAACAAAGGTATTTGGTGCTTCTGAATGTATCATCCATAGAAGCTCAGTCCTGTGTGTTACAATTTCTCTTCACTTGTATTCCCTCATTTTGCCATACACATACTTAATATTTCCTTTCTTTTTGTGGTTATCTCCCCTACTTTATAGCCTGACCTGGGGATTTAATAAACTCCATGTAGGCCTAGTGTGAAGCCTACAAGCAGTTTACCTGTTTGCATACAGAGCAGCAGCACTAATTGCATATGCATATTGTACATCGTCCTTATATGAATACAAGCACAGTTTTCATGGCCAGCCAGGAATCTGTGTAAAGCAACACCAACACCTGTAGACATACAAAGCTGTTTACCTATGGGTAAACTAGGTCGCAAGATTGTGAGGACAGCCACAATGACTACCAGGATTTAACTTATGGCAAGGAATACATTTCTAACACATTACAGGAAAGTGTAGTCAGTGCATCACAGACATATGTTAGGGATCCTGAAATAAAGGTTTGGTGGTGATCATCAAGGGTACATAGACTGGATTATAAATATACTAGTCTGGGGAAGTGTGGTAATAAAAAGGGCTACACACATGAATGGCAGGAATGAATGAAGGGGAAGAGGACAGGTGAAACATGGTAATGTACAGCAAATGAGGGCATGTCAATGTACGTACACCAAAAAGACAAGACGGTTGTGGCATGAACACAAATGACATATCTACATGATGCAGTACATACTGCTGTGTACACCTCCTGTGTGTGAATAGTCATATCATCGGACACTTATTGTATATTATGTGGCTGTCACACATGATGACATATCAATGGAGAGGATTCTTCATGATATAAGCATCCTGGCATGAACATTGCAGAGGACATTTATCAAGGATAGTATACACAATTGGGGATAGGAGCATATTGTGAAGCTGTGCAAAATGAGTTGCCTGAATATGAATATAATGTCAGCATAGGTCTCAACTAAGTGGGACACATAGTAGCAGGCTCATGGACAACAGTAGACAGAAACATGCACAATCATGGACAATATCAGCATAATACCACCATTAATCCACACCTTTGACATAGCATATGTGATTGTGAGTGACTATAGATGATCTGCAAGAACACACCTGTACAACTGTCATGTCTTGTCAGCAATCTATAAGGGGAATCAAGCCCACCTTCTCCAAATATTAACATCTTTTGGAGGTGTTTGGAGGGACACTGTTGCACTTGTATTTGAAACTATGAGCCATCCTGGCTTTTTGACAGGTGTACATTTCATATATATGCCAGAATCCACACTTTCATGACTGTAACCCATGCCATCAATGTTGGCAATTAGCTATGTATTTACTGTGTGTCACACAGGAACATGTATCACACCTGTACCCTCAACCCCTAATGGTTATGTACAAAAATCATACTTACTTTTGGTTAATAAGATGTTTGGGAGCTCACTGTGGCAAGTGTGGCACACTTGAGTAAGTCATCTCTGGAAGATGTGCTAGGAGGTGCATGAAAAAGGTTACATTGTAATCAGTTATTCGTGTGATAATGGCTGAAAACAATGGAACTGTAATGCCCTTTGATATGGGTGTCCCACATGTACTCAGGAGCTGTGCTACATAAAAAGGAATAGTCACCACTGTGGACACATGCTGGTTGATATCCTGCATACCATCTATCTGGGCACACAGGTCACATACCACTTGGTTTGCTCATAGGGGTGTGCTGTCTATATTATTATTAGTTTGTGTAGTTGCTTTTATAATGGAACTAATCCTGGATTAATCCTGGATTAATAATTCTGGAGCATTTCTCCCCGGGCCTCTGCTGAAAACAGGATCTGTGGAACCTAGTCGGACTTTCCCGGTCAACAGATGTTAAATAAATAAATAATAAATAAATAAATAAATAACCCCACTATGATTTTTGCTCATTTACTATGTCTCCATGTCTGTGACAGTAATCCTTTGTGTGTATTGATACTGTCTGTATTATACCAATAGCATACTTGGATTCAATAATTGTCCACACTTTGCAGTCATCCACAAAGCTGGTGGGACAAAGGATCTGTAAATCAGTCTTGACATCTGGAACTTACAATATGTACATGAAAGGGCCTAGTACAAGTCCTGTGGTATAGGTCTGCTCAATGAACTCTACATATAATTCACTTCACACACTTCAGCATATTTATCTCTCATGTATGTGATCCAGTGGTTTACCTACTTGGTGCCATAGGTGTTTATGGCCACTTGGGATAGTTTCTCAGTAATACCTGTGTGTAGATTTGTGTCAGATGCCTTGGCCGGGTCAGGTTATGCAGGATGATAGTGTTGTCATTATGCATGTCTTTGTTGACCATCTTGAGGACACTGAACAGATGTAACAGCCGTGATGTAGCCTGAACAAATTACACATGGGTTTGGTACATAGTTGGGATATTACCTGTGTCTTTTTTAGAGAAGGTCCATGATGACTCATTAGTTTACCTCACAGATGAAGAGAGAAAGGATGGGTTTATAATTTCATGCATCAGATGATGGCAACCACCAGTCAGAAGGATGCATATTGATGTACACCCTTCTACAGGAACATAGGCTGTATGGAGGCTGTGTTGAAGTATGGATCCAATTGTGTGTAGTAGGTCATGTTAAGAGTCATCCTATAGGCAACCTGTGATGTTTTCAGGGCCCATCAATTCTGTGTAATTAGCCACAGACAGTGCATATATGAGTTGCCCTCCTTAGAATAAAAACTGAGTAATGTTAGCATGTATACTTTGGCTGATGGTCAGTGGTGAGAAGGTGGTGACATGTGAGACAAACTGTCATCTAGTAGATTATCTAGTTCTTCTGGTTGGGTAGGTCTGTTGGCATCCACACACACACACACACACACACACACACACACACACACACACACACACACACACACACACACACACACACATATATATATATATATATATATATATATATATATATATATATATACATGTGTGTGTGTGTGTGTGTGTGTGTGTGTGTGTGTGTGTGTGTGTGTGTGTGTGTCTGTCTGTCTGTCTGTGTGTGTGTGTGTGTGTGTGTGTGTGTGTGTGTGTATGTGTGTGTGTGTATCTGTGCTTAGTGGTGTATTCCCCTTAACATCTCACATTGGAATAAATGATTTGTGAAAAACCTTGGCCATTCATTACATTCCACATACTGATACAATGCACACAGCCATATAACTCTACCAATGTCACACTTATATCAGTTGCACAACATATGCTTATATATGTTTCATGGGTAAGCTGTGTTTGATTGGACGGATGCCATATCAGGACACATTAGAGATCAGTTGTCTGTGGCTCATGCAGAACATTTTCTAACAAACATGCTAATAGTCACACAATGGTGCTGCAGACCACATAATTAATCCTTGCATATAGCAACACAACTGCACATACAAAGAATTCCAAAATCTTGCAATTGAATCCAAACATGTGATACATTGGCTGTGTATATCACAGCATAACAACATGTGGATGAAATAAGACTTATGTGCCCATGTGTTCAATATGAATTTATATTGTCTGTCACAGAACATTCAATGATGGCATTTAGACGGATCCCCTTCACTTCACCGACACACACAACGCCGACACACAAATCACCGACACCAAAAGACCGACAACACACAATACCGACAATACACACAACCATACATGCACTAACCTTAACCCAAACCCTAACCCTAAGGTCCGACACAACCGCACACTTACCCTACCCGCACCCTAACCCTAACTCACTTAACCCACCCCTAAACCTACAGTCCGTCACTATCGCACACACCCTACCTGCACCCTAACCCTAACTCACTTAACCCACCCTTAAACACATAGTCCGTCACTATCGCACACTTACCCTACCCGCACCCTAACCCTAACTCACTTAACCCACCCCTAAAACTACAGTCCCTCACTATCGCACACTTACCTGTCCGCTCCCTAACACTAAATCCCTCACTCTATCGCACACTTACCAAGTCCGTCGGGTTCTGACCTTGTCGGTCATCTGTGTTGTCGGTCTTTCAATGTCGGTGATTTGTGTGTCAGCATTGTGTGTGTTGGTGAAGTGAAGGGGATCCATTTAGACACATGCACACCTGTGCCATACTGCAAGTGTCACTGTGATGGCGGAATGTGAACTGTGTAGAAGGTTGATCTGCTCCACTACTACACATGTCCTAATAAGCCAACAATATACATAAAAGTGTATCATACCATGTCAGCAGTTCTCAGGGGGCATATTACTACAGCTGTTATAGAAGGAACATATAATGCAATGGCAGCAATGGTCATCAATATATAAGCTCACATCACAGATTGTAATACCTTCTTGTAGCCATACCGTGTGCATCCACACCTCAATATAGTACATGTCAGTAACAGCAACCTTGACATGTCAACTGTTCATAGGATCATAGGACATTATTAGGCTAACAGCCAACATCCCATGAAATCCTAGCCATTCTTAGTATTTAAAAATGCCTACATCTATATTGTAGAAGATCTATTGTGCATATGTATATGGTTGTCGGATTGCATTACATCCTGCTATTACCCATATGAGACATGTATACCACACCATGACAGAAATAGCAATTACACATGCAGAGGTCTGGAGATGGTTTGCAGAGGCTCATGGAAGAACTCTGCTTCATGATGTGCATATCCATATTTGCCAAGAGAACATCCTCCATTCCTCTACAGGAATGTTGTCATGTAGCCAGAGGAAAAGGGAGGCTGGTGGATGGATGGAGTTATGTGAATGGTTCCCTAAGTTGTAGTGAAATGAAAAGTAATTCCAAAGATCATACAATGATAATATACAACCACACACACACACACACACACACACACACACACACACACACACACACACACACACACACACACACACACACACACACACACACACACACACCAGTAGGCCGGGCTTGATTTGAACAGTGCACCTGTATAGGTATAGAAGATGAATGGCATACAATTTCACAGTAGCAACACCACATATGCCTGATTGCAACACTGTCATGTTGCACTTTGTGGAATATGATAGCATCATTGTATGCTGAGGAGAACATGTTGGGAGGAGTGTAGGTCATGGATGTGGAGTCATATCCCTGTAGATATTCATCTCAAAAGTGATACTTGTATGCATAAATGCTCAAGTTGCCTGATTTCAGATTGGAACCCTTATATGTGTAGGTAAAGTAGCTTGTAAACACCATAGTTAATGGTACTGCCACAGCACAGGCTTGTCTTGAGTACTCTCAAAGTGATATTCAGAGGAGGATCTGACACAGCTGTGAACTCACATATCATTCTAAAATTGTCACCATTGTTAAATGTACAAACAGTTTAGTGCAGTGAGAATATAACCCCTACCTACCTATTTACAAAGCACAGTACATAACGCAAGTGCCACTGCATAAGTTTGACTTTTGTAGTGTCCAACAGCACTTTATAGCTGATGACATCAGCAGTCTATGGTGAGAAGGCGATGTTAATAGTAGTGTCTCACATGATGGCACCAAATGCTCTCTGGAATGCTCACCAACTGAAACAAACACACACACACACACACACACACACACACACACACACACACACACACACACACACACACACCGAGTGCAATGAGAATAGAACCCCTACTTGGCTATTTACAAAGTACAGTACTTAATGCAAGTTCCAGAGCACATTTTTGACTTTTATGTTACTGCTGAACAATTTATAGCAGATGATATCATCACTGGATGTTGAAGAGAAGATATCGAGGGGCCTGAATGAAAAGGATGTTTAGGCATGTACAACTGTCAAAATCTTTGTATTCAATGGGATTGTAATGCTGATTATAGGAAACATAGTTATGCTTCTTTGAGTACACACACACACACACACACACACACACACACACACACACACACACACACACACACACACACACACACACACACACCACAGTTGACCACAGTGAGACATTTGGACATGTCTGAGACCAGGAACTCATCTAGTATTGAACCTTTATTGGTTTTATGATTGAATCTAGTAGTAGTTTTAATTAGTTATGTGTGAAATTAAATAAGTTTATGTTGACAGGAGAATTATTGGAGGTTATGGAAGCCCAGTCTATGCTCATGTCACCTAGTATAATTTTTTTCATTTTTAATGGTAAAAGAAATCCAGGATAATATATCTTCTAAAACGGGGATGTTGTTTCTTGGGGGAATGTATAAGACTGTAATGCAAAGCTTTTTGCAATCATCGATTTCTATAAATGAGATTAAGATCTCTGCATTTTGGAAATGAGGAATAGAGTCGGAGAATGGGAATACATTATGAGTATTGGGGTAGATTAAGGCAACACCACCACCTTTTTTATGTTGTCTATCAGCTCTAATTACATTAAAATTGGGAGGGAGGAACTCAGACTCTTGAATAGAGGGTTTTAACCAAGTTTTGGTAGCAGCTAGGATATCTGTCCTGTTTTGAGTGAATCATGCATGAAATTTGGAGGTCTTATTAGAAATGCTCTTGAAGTTTATAGTAGTTAAGTGGAGACTAATGATTTTTTACAGTTATTACTGTGTAGAGTGCTCAGTGAAACTTAAACCTTGTTTGTCAGACCTGATCATTAGTTATGCATTAAAGAGTTGAGTGTTTAACCATGTATGTGTGTGATATGAAAGTTCAGAAAATAAATGTTTTGTTGTACAGCCATAATTCTACTGATACACACAGTTACACATGTAATATGTATATACATATATATATATATATATATATATATATATATATATATATATATATATATATATATATATATATAAATGATATCCTGTGTATGCTCAATGCACCTGCTAAAGATAGTTATTTCTATGTGTAAGCATTTTTCTACTGTTAATTTTTATATAAAGTAAAGTAGAACATCAGTAAGAAAAGGGTGGCCTTTGCTGGATTAGAACCCAGGCTCCACCTTTGTTTAACTTAAATTAACAGCAGGGAATAGATAAAACTAAGTAAATATCTACTTGATTTAACAAACCTCAGGCCATTGTTGCATGTTGGCTACTATTAAGGTGAATGTTGAAATAAAACAAAAAGTAGCTTATTTCATAGTTCCTCCCTTGTGGAAACCAATAAGGAAGGGCTTTCAAAATGAGAATGGAAGCATATAAACATGTCAGGAAATGCTGAGAATTATTTTAGAACAATGAGTTACTTATAAACTCATTTACAGTCTACCCTATATTACAAAACTTATTAAAAATGTATTTCCATCTAGGTTTCACATACCTAACAACTGAAAGTAGGCTGAGATAACTCCTATTCACATATACGCAATAGGAAAGAATCACACAATTACTTCTGCATTGTCCAACAGGTAATATAGGAAAATATCTTGAATGGTTACTGAATGTTATTGTTTCTATCTAGGTACAGGAAAATCTTAACAAAACAAAAATTAAGCAACAGAAACTCAGAAAAAACTCAATAATTAATGAAGCTTAAATTATTAAAACTAGATTTCTGAAGCTTCATTTACAGTAATAAATCAAAGTAAAGGATCAACTTGAATCTAAAATGACAGAAGAAATTGCAGTGTTCAAATGCATAATCATAGAAATTAGTTTCCATGTGTATCTAAATACACAGGTTAAACATACTGCAAAGTATGTATTAAAACCAATAAGGATGCATCAATCAAATCAAAACTCACTCCCATAATGTTTAATAAATATTCATTTCAAACAGAAAAAAAAAAAAACGTTTATGTATTTTTATGCATTGTACAAAACAAATGTATAAAATATCTATGTGCCATCTACTGGACAATCAAACTATAGCAACTAAACTCATAATGTTCAGAAATGGTAATTTGGAATCTGTTGATGTAAGGCTCGTGCTAATGACTATGCTTTTCATCTTCAAGACAAGAATTAATCCACCTTAGATTTTGTTAACCTCAAAGAAAATAAAAATGGTTTTGGGATATTGATGTTTATTTTTGTGTAGGTTAATATATCCCTTGTGATATCTAAAATCACTAAGGTGTTCACTAATCTGACATTTCACAAGCTTTTAAGCCTGCATGCATAAAAAGCCCTGCAATGACAAACAGTCATATAAATTACCATGTCCCCAGCACTGGTGACTAATTGTACGTTAAAGGTATTGAATCATTATGAGAAGTGAGGTTTTTATCCTTACAGATATATGAACATTACGTAACAGTTTCCACATGGGAAGGGCCCTACAATGTCTTTGTGTTTGTCATTGTGGCTATCCCCTCAATCATGCTGATCTAGTTCACCTGTAGGTAAATAAGTCTGCAGGTGTTCATGCTGCTTTATACTGTTTCTGGTCAGCAACACTATTGCTGGCCACAAAACTGCACTTGTATTGGTGTAAGCATGATGCATGATATTCATATACAATTAGCACTGCTGCTCATTGCACAAACATGTAGACTCCATGTAGGCTTCACTCTAAGCCTACATAGAGCTTACTGAATCCCTGTTATAATTTATATGGGCACACCCCCTCCCTGTGAACCATTACAGTGGTTATATACTTTATAAATCCTGGATTGCAGTAGCATATTCAGTAACATATAACAATGTCTCATTAACTGCAGCAACAAAAATATCTGCAAATGTGACTAAAGTTTTGAATTTGTGATTTTCTTAATACTTTTCCAGTCAATAGCAAGAAAACAAAAGTTAAGGAGCTGTTCTGAAATGTGGAGCACAAGGCACAGATAGAAGTGCTTTTGTCACCTGTTTTGATTTGTCTGTTTCTTTGCCTTTGCAATTAATTGATTATTCTCTGAATTTTATATTTTTTTATATTGTGATATTTGATTGAAATAAAACTCAGTATACATTTACAAATCACATCTAACTATATCTATCTTTATCTATTTATATATTTATATGTTATATATCTCTATATGTCTATATCTATATCTGTATCTAGCTCTGTGTGTATATGGGTATACTGAAGTTTATCAGAACACCTAAACATCAACGTCCATAAAGTCGACCAGAAAATGTCAACACGCTACCACACGTGCCAAGCAACAGTCTTGGTGAATATTAAACTTACATTAAAAATATGGCAAAGCATCATTTTTGCATGGGTACAAGCACTCCCCCACCCTACACACCCCTGCTTAATATATATAAAGATACATACTGACTCTAATAGATACTGACTCTGGAATCCCACAAAGTCAAGGAAAGGGCATGTTTCCCTACCCTGAGAATTGTGTGTTCTTGCACACCTGTTGATTAACTAAACAGATGTCGAACTAAAGGGGGATTTGACAATGGTGGTGTAATAGCTAACTTTGTCGCCTGATAGCAAGAGGTTCTCCGGTTTGATTCTCAGCTGGGTTGCCTTCTGTGTGGAGTCTGCATGCCCTCCCTGCAATTGTGTGGGTTTCCTCCCATATTCCAAAGACATGCAGTAGGTGGATTGAACAGAAAATTGGCCATAGGTGTTAGTGTGTGTGCGAGTGAGTGGTACAGATAAACTACTGCGGCAGAGCTAGCCATCCAGTGGTGTAAACCTTGGCCTGAGATGATTGTGACTGTTTAAGTGACACTCTGACTCCATGTGCAAAATTGAAATATGGGGTTGAAGATGGATGAATGGATGGATAGATGGATATATATATATATATATATATATATATATATATATATATATATATACACACACACACATATGGATGGATATCAAATCATTGAAAAATCAAAAAATGAAAAGTTAACTTACTGATAATGATTGGTTGAACAGCACCTTATCAAAAATAAGTAAAAAAAAAACATTCCTTGGGATTTAAAAAACTCTGTGTAGGCTTTGCAAGAAGCTGATTACATGGAGTTTATGTGTTTGTGCGGTGAGCAGCAGTGATAATTAATATTCATACTGCACACTGCATTAAAATGAATGTAAACAAGCTCAGTTTCATGGCTGGCAGCAATGTTTCCAGCCAGGAAACTGTATAAAGCAACAAAGATAGCAAACTTGTTTATAATAGAGCAAACTGGATTACTATGATTGTGTGGAATGCCACAATGATTACCAGGGTTTAACAAATAGTAATGTATATGGTCCGAACACAGTACAGGATAGTGTATACAGTGCAGAGTATTGTGAAATCCCATGGCAGGCATTCTGCACAAAAGTTGTGTAAATGACCTGTAAGGATACATGGATGCCATTTAAAATAAACAGTCAACGGAAGTGTATGTATTGGATAGGGACACACAGATAGGGTATCACAGATGAGTTGTAGGAATGAACACAAGGAAAGAGGATGGGGAAATATCCTAATGTACACCAGATGAGGGTATGTCAATGGAAGATAGTTGTAGCAGGAACACTAATCACATATCAACATGGTACAGTATGGACTGCACAGTAAAAATGTGTATTATGTGACTGTCAGACAAGTTGACATAAAAATGGAGAAGATGTCTTTTTAAGATAAGCATCCTAACATAAACAATAGAATGGATATCTATCAATAATGTTATATACCAATCAGGGTTGAGTGCAGATTGTGAAGCTGTGCAAACTGATTTGCCTGAATATGAGTGTAATATCAGCATAAGTCTCCAAGTGGGACACAGCTGCATGTTCAAGGACAATAGCAAAAGAAGTACCCACACTCATGGACAATATCAGAATAATACCACCAGTAATCCCATGTCTCTGACACAACATATGTGATGCTGAGTGATCATAGATGGTTTTGCATGAACACACTTGTATAACTATTATGACATGTCAGCAATTTACGAAGTAATTGAGCACACCTTCCTGACACTGTAACATCTGCTGGAGATGTTAGGCAGGACACTGCTATACCTGTATGTGACATTAGGATCACTATGGGAGAGTTGACTGGTGTGTATGGCAGATATATATGGTAAAATCCAGACTGTCACAAATGTAACCCGTGCCTTCAGTGTTTTTTTTTTTTTTTTGTGCTAAACAAGAAACATCTTTATTGTCAAATGACTATGCATGTATTGTGTGCATCTCCAGAACAGGTATCACACATGCAACTGGTGTAACACATTAATTGGTGTTCCAAACCATCAGACAGTAATGTTTATGCAACAAAAAAAATGCCTAGGTATAGCCAATAAGATGTGTGACAGCTCACTGTGGCAACGGTAGTACACTTTAGTTACACATCACTGTAAGATGTGTAGGGAAGTACATGTAGAAAGGTGCATTGTACTGAGTTATTGATGTGATGAAGGCTGTGAACTATGGGAATAGTATGGCCTTGGATGTGGTTGTCTTTCACATACTCAGCAGTTGTGTTACATAAAAGGGAGTCCATGCTGGTGGACGTTCCACATACCATCTACCCAAGGATGCAGGTCACATACCAATTGGTCTGCTTATAGGGTATGATGGCAACATTATCAATGGGTTTTGCATTTGTTTTCATAATGTAACAAATCCCCCATGTGCTTGTTTTATCTCACATGTTGTCATGGAAGCAATCTTTGGTGTGTGCTGATCCCAAAATCAGAGTTGGATTCAATGATTGACCACAAGCCATAGCTCTGCAGACAGCTATTTGAACACAGGATGTGTATGTCATTCTTGACATCTGTGACTTAAATAATGGACAGGGAAGTGCCTAGCAGGCAGCGCTGATGTACAGACCTGATCACTGGACCTGAGACATAGGTCACTTCACACATTTCAACATATTTAGATGCCATGTATGTGATCCTGTAGTCTATCCACTTGGTGATATAGGTGTTTATGGGCACATCTGACAGTGTTGATTGAATATCTCAGTGTGGATTTGTATCAAATGCCTTGGCCTGGTCAAGTTTCACATGATGATAGTGCTGTCATCATCCATGCCCTCAATGACCTCTATGAGGACAACTAACAGATGTAACAGAGGTGGATGTAGGATTAAAAACTCACAAAGCTCTATTGCATACATCTGGGATATGACTAATGTCCATTTAGAAAAGGTCCATGATGACATGTTAGTCTACTTCATAGATGAGGAAAGTTAGGATGTTTCTATACATGCATGCATCAGGTGCTGCCCCCCAACTCAGATGTATATATGTTGATGTACACGCTTCTACAGGAACATAGTACATGTGGAGGATGTGTTGAAGTGTGTATTCAACCATGTCTGGAAAGTTTTATATGCTGAGTCATGCTATAGATGATCTGTGATGTTGTCACAGCCCATTGATTTTGCGTGATAGGCCTTGATGAACGTAAGGTAGTGCATACTGCCTATCTTGATTTGGCCTAGGGTTTTGACACAATTCCCGACTCAGGTTTCATTCAGAAACTCTCCCAACTGGGTACTAATCCTTATGTCACTAGATGGCTAACCATCTGGCTTACTGACAGAACACATACTGTGAAAGTTGGTAAATCAACCTCTACCAGTAGAGCTGCCACCATTGACATACCCTAAGGATCTGTGCTTGGCCTGTTACTGTTTGAAATCTACTTCTTGACAGTCTAAGCTAAAGTATACAGCCTTTGGATTACCAGATTTGCTGATTCATGCATATTGGGTGCAATCATTGAGTCTAGCAATGATGAAAACATACTAGAGAAGGAGCTCACACAGACAAATGATGGCAAAGCCACACAGTCTACAAATACATATAAAACTGTGTCTTTATTTTGACCTTCTCCAAAGTGGAGTTATCTGCTAATTACAGCATTGACAAAACTCCACCTATGCTGAAACCCAGTGGTGCAAGACCTGGGAACACATGTAGTGAGCAATCTGAACTTCAACCACCAAGTTTCCATTGTGGTATGGAAAGGCTACATTAATTTAGGCCACTGTATTCGGATCTGAGGATGATATAACAATACTATATTCAAACCTCATCAGAACACTAATAGAGTACAATGCTCATTTTTGCATGTATCTCATCAGACACCTGTAGCGGCTGGAGAGACCACAGGAGTTTCTCACCAAAAAAATACAGGGCCTACAAACCATGCCATGATGTATGTGGATAGACTGAAAGCTCTGTCACTGTATTCTGTATTGTATAGGATGAGGTGACTTGTGCCTGGCCTCCAGACCAGTCTCTGACCCTGCCCTGGTGGGAATAATGCACATCAACAATTTAGTTATAGCTGATGACATCAGCAGAGTCTGGTGAGAGGAAGATGGTAATAGCAGTGTCCCACGTGCTGGTGTAAAATGCTCTCTGTATTGTCAAGCAAGTGCACAAGCACACACAAACCCCAGTTGGCTGCAGTGAGAACAGAACCCCTACCTATCTAAGTGCACTGACTAGAGAACAGATTTAAGGCAAGTGCCACAGTTCAACCCTGACTTGGAGAGTATCAGACAACAGTTTAGTGTTGATTACATCAGCAGTGTCAGCTGAGGAGAAAATGCTAATAGCAGTGTCTTACATGTTAGTGTAAAATACTTTCTGTAATGTCAAACAAGTTCACAAACACACATATACTGTACACCAGTTGACTACAGTGAGAATAGAACCCCTACCTAAGTACACAGACTAGATAAATCAGTACTTTACACAAGTACCATGGCACAAGTCTGACTCTAACAAGGGTGCATGACAACTTATGGAGGATGACATCAGCACTGTATGTTGGAAAGAGGATGTTAGGAGGACTGCATGAAATGGGTGTGTAGGCATGTTTAACTGTTAAAATGTTTCATGTTTTGCATGTTACTAGACTGATGAATGTGCAGGGTGTAGTATTTGGTTGTTGTGTTCCAATGTGCAGGTATACTTTAAGAGACAACTTTGCAAACTATATGCAAACAGGTGTGCATATTACTACAAGTGTTTGAAAATCTTAATGTGTACTGTCATTCTAAAGATGTGCATGGTATGTAACATAACATTGGTATTAATTTATGTAGTGTAGTTCATATATTTGTGAACAAGTACTGAGGGACTAGGGTTGCAGTGCAAGGGGAGAGGTAACAGATGGCTGCACTGGAAATATGTGACATTTTCATAGATAGCACCTTCATTTTTTTCTATTTACACATGTAGTTTCATGTCATGAACACAGTAAATAAAAGTAATACATGCTATTGTCCACTTTGGATAGTGCACTACCAAGTAGTGGGCTTGTGTGCTGGTTGGCAAAGTGTTTACACATGTGAGATGCACATTTCCACTGATTTCCCTGTTTGTGCATAGTTAAGCAGTGCATAAATGTGAGGCTTGTGCTAAAATTATCAGAGTTAGCACTGAGTGTATGAAACACACCTGCTACTAAGGTGAATCTGTGGCAGCAGGTGTACATTCTTCTTGAGTTCAGAGGATATGGATTTGAATCCAGTTGTATGCAAAACCTTTAAATAAGTAGTGAGAATGCAATGAAATAAATCTTTATAACTACATAAATAAATAAATGTGTATAAATAAACCTTCACTGTGTGTTATTGTGTGTTACCTTAGTACAGCATGTTTAAGCAGAATTGTATGGAGGTAACCATACCACAGAAGAGACACTCACTGTTGCTTAGCATTGGTTCATGATGCCAAACTCTGCACAAACACAGAGACCACCAAAAAGTAAAGGGTTCCATTGCTTTTTTTTGGTACTTATGTGTGTTGTGTGTGATTCCATTATTTGACCAGATTATAGGTGTTAAAATGGGGTAGATAGAAAAGTGGTGAAATTGGGAGTAAGCAGGGGGGAGAACAAAGTGAATGCAATACAGGAATGTGCAGGATGGAGGTTGGAAAGAACCATAGCTATCCATTTCTTTACCAGTGTAAAGTGAAAATATGCCCAAAATATTAGCTGAATTTGGACTTTCACCTCCATAATGAGGGGTGACAACAATGCAATCATGTTATATAGCCAACTGGACTAACTCAAGAGTGTCAAGAAGACATGTATGTGAAATGGAGAGTTATGTATGGGATGATATTTTTTTGGTGGAACAGGTGCCCTTTTTTTACTTCAGTAAGAGAGGAATGCTGGTTAAGGGACATTGGTATTTCTGGGTCAGGTAAGTTGAGTAGGTGTGAAAGCAAATGCAAAAAAACAGGACAAACAAGACAAGACACAGGGATGGTGAAGGACAGAAAAGGTTGGGGGACACCATTACTCAGCTGGGTGCTAGAGTGGTTGAAGTTTTCTCCTTCTATGAACAATGAGAGAGAGCAGACTCTCCATCTGGCACAAGTATACACCAATGGTGCTGTGCATGACCCTATACACCAGCCCGGGCATCTTCTGGTGAGTGATGAAATCCCCACCTCCACCAGTACTGCCAGAGAGTACCACAGTGCCAGTTTCCAAGGTAGTGCTACCTGAAGATGCAAGTATTGCAGGAGCAGCAGAGGTAGTACCTCAATATTGGGTCCCAGATGTGCTGGTCATCGGTGCTGGAGCCGGTGGAGTGAGGGCAGGCTGACCCACTGGGGTTGGCCTACCTCACTGTGCTGTGAAGCATTTATTGATTTGTTACAGATGGATGACATGGAGACATTTTGATGACACATAATAGAAAATAAAAAAGAGATAAGGGTTGGAGGGTGAGAGGAAAAAAAGATAAAATTAGTACCATTATATGTGACACACTATTATATTTAAGTATATGACAACTACAAACTATAATTATGGATTGCTTAAAGTAACCCTTGCAAAGTGTATATATTGCACATATGCTTGGTCCAAATATACTGATTACAGTTACAGCAGGGCATTTATGTCACTTGTATAGAGTTTAATTTATGTAATATTATTAAAGAAATGCAGTATTGTATAGTTGCTACTCTTGGTATTTAAACCCACAACCTCTAACAAAAGTCTTACACTTGACTCCTAAAGCTGGTTTGTGCTATAGACTTATGCATGTATATTTGCTTTTACAGATAGGATATAAAATCATAGGATCATAGGAAGTTAGTTGGCTAATGGCCCTTGGGCCCTTACAAGCCTAGCAAAGTTCTACCCTTATTTCCATGATTGGCACCTATTGCCCCTGTTCAAAAGGGACACAGGTGGAATCCCTGGTGTGAATTTACGGTTACCCATCCAATCATCCAGACTGCATTTGAAGAGGGCCAATGAGGTGCTCTGTTTGATATGAAGAAGGAGTCTGCTCCAAAGTATGGTAAACTCTGAGAGACAAATCTGTCCCATCAGCAGGTTCTATTAATGTCACATACTAAGTTAAGGTCTTTACAGCAAGTAACCCATGTATCATTTGACTTAGGATATGCCGCTTTTCCAATAAACAGGGTCAGAAATTGCCTTGTATGCAAGACAGAGATCACCTATGAGCAGTCTGTATGGAACAGAATAAAGTGACAGTGATTTCTGATTATCCACATAGGACAGATGCTGAAGACCTTGAATTTTCTTAGTGAGGAACCTTTGTGGTCACTCCAATTGCTGCAGGTGCTTGGAAAGGTACATACCCAAAGCGGCATTGTACTCAGTTATTGGCCTGATGAGGGAAGAGTACAGGGAGGATGTAACTTCTTTCTTTCTGGAGGCTATGCCCTTACTTATGGGATGAGCACAATATAGACTGTCCTTCTTTCCTCTGTAGAGACATGGTGGTCAAAGGTAAGGTTGCTGTCAACCTGTGTGCCTAGGACTCTCATGACTGAGTGCATACTTAAGGTGTTGCTATTGATGTGGTAGTTAGCAGGAACATCACTTTTACCAAAAGGGATGATAATACATTTTTTGCATTGAGTTTAAGGACATGACTTTGGCACCAATCATTTGCGTAAGACCCTCCTGTAGAACGTTGACATTATTTAGAGATTCTATGACCACTCCCAGTTTGCAGTCATCAGCAAACTTTGTAAACCACAGACCTTTAGTTTTTTGCTTGTACTTCAGAGAAATGGATTCTAAACTGTAGAGGTCTCAGGACTGATCCCTGTGGATCACCACTCGTTACAGGTCTACTGTTGGAGGTGGATTCCCCTATTTTGACTATATGGGTTCTATCAGTGGGCCAGTTAGTGACTCACCTGATGATATAAGGGTTGATACCTAGCTGGCTGAGTTTGTCAATAATGCCTGAGTGGGGGATAGTGTCAAATCCGTTGGCTAAGTCTAGGTAGGCTGTATGCACAGACATCCCCTCATCCAGGGCCTTGGTGACTGTCTCGAAGAAGTCCATCAGGTTTAGCAGGCATGACCTCTCTTTGACAAATCCAAACTGAGTAGGATCAAGTGTTTGGAGATTACCTATGTCTTTGTTGATAAGTTCTGTGATGATTTGCTCCATGGCCTTGCAGATAAGCCTAGTCAGGCTAATAGGTCTATAGTTCCTAGCATAAGTGGAAGCACCACCTTTGTTCAAGGAAATAACAGTGGCCATTTTCCATTCAGCTCAGATGAAGCCAGTGCTTAGACTATAATTGAAAAGAGTACCCAGTAGTGTTCGTATTTCTTGTTTGAGCCCATGTAGCATGCAGCCTGGGATGTTAACAGGTCCCATAGATGCTGTGTTTTTGGCCTTAGAGAGGGCATTTACAACCTGCCATTTAGAGATACAAGGTAGGGGATAGGTGGTAGGGATGTCATGTGGTACATATGATAGGGACAGGGAAGCGAAGTTTCACAGACCCTGACAGCCAAAAGGTTAGCTATGTCCACAGGATCAGTATATGTGGTACCATTAACTACCAGTTCAGCCCAAATCTGGGCCTTTTGCTTTAGGATACTGATGTAACTAAAGAATGCCTTGTGGTTGTCCTTAGTTGAGGAAGCTAATATGGATTTGTATTTTGCTTTGGAGACCTACACAAGAAGTCTTATTCACTTGTATAAGCTGAGGAGAGAGTGTTTCCAGTTTAGGGCTCACTCCCTCTTACTCTTAGACAACAAGTTCTTCCTCTTATTGTAAAGCCTATTAATAGCAGTTGTCCACCAGGCAAGTTTGCTCTTTCTTGAGGAGCTTGCTTTGGTCCTATCAGGTATGGCCAGTTCCATCTGAAGGGGAGGTGCAGTGAAGCTATTTATACCATCCCATAAGAGGTCATAATCTGCTTCAGAGAAGTTTTTTAGTTTAGATGCTGCTTGGGGTGGGGGAGGGGGTCAGTTGTGACAGTTTCTTTGAATGAGACTAAATTGCGGTCAGATCTCACCAGGGAAGACCTCACAGTGGAGGTGTTACTATGGTCCCCAATATTGGTAAGCACCAGATCCAGGATGTTGTCACCCCTTGTGGGGGTGTCATCCTGCTGGTCCAGGGTACTGGAGTTAACAAAGCTGAGGAAGAGTAATTTGCCCAGTTAATGGTGGGTAGTTAAAGTTGCCCAAACCATAGTGTTCAGATGTATCTTGATAGAATCAAGTAGATCCAAATAGGCAGGTGAGTGTCCTGATTCATAGAGGGGGGTCCTGTAGCTGGCAATGACTTAAATGGGTATTCTACCAACAGTTAATTGCACCTGAAGTATCTCCAGGGAATCATACTGTTTAACCAATATGGAGGTGTATTTATCTTTAATGGATATTGATACACCGCTTCCTTTAGTCTTCATGCCTTCAGTTTGTAGTCTGAACGTGTGGAAGGAGGTGTAACCCAGTATGGCTGTGGTGCTTTCCACAGCCTTGAATCTGATCTCTGTAACTGCACAAATGTTTGCATCTTCCAAAGTGAGGACTGCTTCCACTGAGTGCAGTTTAGTGTTAAGACTCCTAGCATTTAGCAGCATAACCGTGAGGTTGTTTTTAGATGGAGTTTTTACATCAGGAATTTTGTCCTTGAGACACTGCCTAAAAACACACTACAGGGGTGACAAGAGCCTTAGCCAGTAGCTGAAATCCCAGGGGTGACAGATGGAGACCATCTCTGGAAAAGCATTGAGGTCTGTCTATCATGTCATTCCAGGCTGACAGATACAGGATCCCCTTAGAATGAAACCATAAACTAAGCCAATTATTGAAGTCAGTCATTATTTGTTTATATTGAAGCATCCTAGGTGAAGGTAAAATGCTGCTTAAGCCTAGAGACATACCTGCCTGAGACACATAGTCCGACAGATCAGTCATGTCTCTCATCATGTAGTCCAGAGAGGTACATCTCAAGTCATTCACACCAACATGGACTATGATGGAGTCATAACAGTAACTGCTGTTGAGAGACTTGAGTGCATGTGTGCCATGCTATATCCTGGCACCTGACAGACAGCTGACATAATCTTTTTCTTATCCAGCTTGATGAGAGGGACATCTGTGTGTCTCACTATGGACTCACCAGTGACTAATATGTTTGGTTTTATGTTTTGCCTTAAAAGCTTAACAGGTGAGACACTGGTCTGTGAGCTATTATGTGCAGTGTATTCTTGGGTGGAGTAGGAGGTGAGGTGTGCATGCTGACAACCTGCTCATTGTCATATGTACTGACTGGAACAGACACCTTGAATTCAAGGTTCTTGATATAATTGCATCTTTCATATGTTGAGTTTATATGGACCAGCAGTAGAGGGTTGTCGATGAACACGAGACAGCTGCTACACTGCCTCAGGATGCCCATGTCAACCAAGCTGGCTGGAGAAACTGTGAGAAATTGTTCATCCATAGTGTTAGGTAAATTTGTATAGTCAGGAAAAGAGGTTGAAGTTAGGGAATGGCTAGTGGGGGAGAGGTGTGTTGATACCTCTGAGGCTAGGCTTAGTGTTCCACCTGACAGTAGAGCAGAGCCATGAAAAACCTCTGGAGGACCACAAGCAAAGTGCTAAGGGAAAATTTAACAAGCAAACTGCATCTATAACCACCAATGGTAACCACAGCTATGCGGCAGTGCACGATAGTGTGCTACACACAAACAAGCGTAAACACGGGGCTTAAATACAACAAGAAATAACCCTTTTATCTCAAACTGGCTAATAAAGACAGTTCTCTGAACCCTAGTCCAATCAGCCTTGATTAGATGGGGCCCAACCCGTTCTCTCCTCCCACAAGGGTGCAGAAGGGCCCTCACCAACAAAGATGGCTTGAATTTGATACTCAGAAGTTGCAAAACAGACCTAGCTGAACTAGTACAGTATACAGTAAACTGTGGCAAAATACACTTCAGAGAATTCAAACAAACAGTAGAATGAAAATTCAAATTAAATGTGCAATATAGAGGACAAACAGGCAACAGATGCCTCAGATCTTTCAGTATCTTAGTGAAGAGCTGGTTTTACTGCTCAAGTGATACCAAATAGTCTAGATTCAGCAAGTCTGAATATAGTCTATGCTATTAACTGCAGAAGTACAAGAATTCAAAGTTTCACCAGCAATTCTCAATATGTATGCTCACTTTGCTTCTACTTTACAGAAAACAAAAATCTATCATTAACTTTTAAAGCTACAATAATGTTTCTCTTGTGCTGCATACATATCACTTGCTTCCCTCAGTTTTTCCAGACAATCAGCATGAGCCTGCCTATTCAACTCAATTTCAGTATTAGCTGTGAAAAGAAAAGAAAAGAAAAGAAAAGAAAAGAAGAGCATTGTGCATACCAGTCTTGCTTATGTTTAGCTTTCTATGTATTAAAAATTCTCTTTATTAGCATACTTACACAACTGTTAGATGTCAACAGTTTGAAACTCAGTCAACCACTGGTTGAGTGTATCCCTCTTGCACCTTTGTAGGTCACTAAAGTGGTGCCTACACTGTTCTTATACTACTTCTAGTACTCCAAGCCTTAGACTTGTACTGGGATTGAAAATAGTCCCCCTGCAGAAGCCTTTGGCTGTGGTGCTTTACCAGGAGTACAATAAATATTCTGGACACCTGAACACCCCACCTCTGCACCCTAAACTGGGAACCTTCACCTATAACACCAGACATGTCTAATACCAAAAGCAGAGCAATGACAGATAATGATTTCCTGCCAATTCCTGTTATCATGTTTACTGGTAGTGCACAAATCTGAGCAATGATGCCAACCACGATCGTGTGATGTTATAAGAAGAGCAGCAGTGCCAGTAGGTTGAAATCATTTTTTTAAATTGGAAGGTTAATCTGACACTTATCATTAGACTGAGGGATGTCTGCTGCTGTAATTGTTAGGTGACTGAACTTTGCAGACATGCACTGGAGGCATACATTTCATGACCTGACACATTTTTGGTTTGGCTTTATACAGTGATAAAACTGATTTTTAAAGTATGGGATTCAAACCTATGCATAAGGGACAAAACATTTTTCCACAGGGGTGATTTTCCATCTTTTCCACAAAAGAAGTGATGCTAGGACATAGTTATCAATCATTCATAAATATAGCTGACAATCTGTTGTGTTAACCATGCATGTGTGTGACCTGACAAGGTTCTTGTATATAGATTCATTTGTGTATGTGTCTTATTTAAGTGTGAAGGCCATCCGTGTCCAGATAGTAGAATTATACTTACAGAAATATAGTAGACAGTATATCCTCATTCACACATCTGAAAACACAATAAGTGTGTCTAATCCCTCATACACATAATTCAAATCAGCTCCGCTATACGAAGTGTTATAAGTGAGATTGAATACAATGTAAAATGGAACAACAGTAAAAATGCCTGGAATGTACTGTATTAGAACCCAGGACCTTGTGTATGGCAGAGCTACACTTGCACCTTTTGCCAGAAGAATGTTGAAATAATACTTGCATATTGCTGCGCTCATTGCTATCAACTGGACTACCACAATAGTAAAACATTGTACTTCTTGTATTAGAACCAAGGGCCATCTGTATAACAGTCCTACACTTACACCTCCTGCCACAGGAATAGTTAAATGACAGTTGCATAACTCCCTATTTAATTTTAAGTGCTGTGTTAACCACCACACAACACCACTTAGCATGTTTGTATGGTGCCCAACAGAATTAATAAAATGTATCCATTTTACATTATTGCCTGTCTTCATCTTGTCTGCAGGTGTTGGGGAAGCTTGGTAACCACCGCACAACATTGCTTGGTGACGTTGAGTAATTGAAAGCAAAAACTGCAACAATACATACTTTTTAACCTTTACACTGCATATGCCCTGTCTGCAGGTGTTCTGTCTGCTTCCTGTGTGGGCCACTATTCCAGGTTTGCATACTGCTAAGCATTGCATAAATGAGATAAGCACAGCTAAACATAACATTCATTCTGTTTCTCTATTTCCCTTTTTTGTGCTAATCCGTGCACTGTGAAAATACTGGCATTAAAAATAAATAAATAAATTAAGGGAAAATTAGTTAAAATGAAGAAAACAAATGTATGAAATAAACACTACAAATTTATGTCGGTACACATGAAATATTTTATACAGGTCTGGATTTGAATTCAAGCTCCAATTAACCTTCAAAACATAGTAAGGGTGTCTTATCCCTCTTTGCCACACAAACAGCTTTGCAGCAGAGAACTGAAATCATTGGGCATACAACCAACTGCAACATAATCCACATTACTAACAAAACATTTCAGAGCTGTTTGTACATGTATTAATGTCAGATGTAGTGCACTGAGTTATCACACAACCATTTTTGACTATTGCTTGCAAAAATACAGCTTTGTCTAAACTCTCTGTGTTTGCTGCTCATTCTTGCGTTATCTGAGCAGTTATCTGAGACATGAGTCTGTAAGACATTCTGTATCATTGTCCTTAAAATGTGTGAGGATATTAAATTGCAATAATAAAAAGATGTCAAAGAATGAAGGGGAGGTTGGATGTTACTGAACAAAAACTGAAATGTGTACTGCTTACTTACATTTAAAACCTTGATACAATTATTTCTACACTTTGTAAGTCTAACCTGGCTGACACACCCACTGGAGATAGTGCAGTTTGAATTGCTGTTGTGTTTTCCTTCTCCCTACCAGTAATCATTCACAGTTATAATCCATTATCAATAAACACTGAGGGAGTACCTGCACTACCTTTACATCTGCTACACACAGCCAAGTAATTGGGATTCAGAAATTCTAATGAGTTCACACCTCATTTGCAGCTATACCGTGCTCACATTCCTGAATCTACACCAAAAAAAAGGAGCCATGTAGCTAGGGAACCTGAAGGTGAGGAGAGTTTTTATGTGGATGACACAGAAGAGGATATGTATAAATCACCCACCTTTTACTTGCTTACATTGCCAAATAACAACATGCAACAATACACTATTCATTCATATTATTACGCAATATACTCCAGGTTCAACCTTGTAAATCCAGCAGCTGCAACAATTTTAGTTTTGGGCTGACTCTGAAGCTAGCAGTATACAGCCATTACATGGGTAGATAAAGGTCATGAGCATTGCCTGGCATCAATGTTACTATACGCATGTGCACAGCATGAAGGTTTTAGCCCTTAGGTGGTGAGTGAGTGTGCTATGTATTGCCTCTTAGCTAATGCTAAGGCATATTGAACACACCTACATCTGCCTACACCCACATCTGCTGCTGGTTCCTCCTCTAAGTCCTCACCTGTGTGTGGCTGTGGTGACGTTGCCATTGTTGGTGGGATGTGTCCCCCTTCCCCTAGCTGATCTTACTGAACCTGCTTTCTCAAGAAGATGTTGTGTAGCATGGCAATGACAATGAATATTTCAGTACATGTACATGGATTGTTCTGCAGGACTTTCTCAAATGTATTTAAACACCAGAACTGCAACTTCAGCTGTCTATCACACACTCTATGATATTTCTGGCTTGAGCATGTGCCTCATTATGGCATTCTTCAACAGGTGTGGGTGTATTTCTGATGGGCATCATCAGCCACAGTTCCAGTGAATAACCTGCATCCCTCATTAAATGAACCTGTGGGATATCCCCCCTTGTGAACATCTGATACAGTTGTGAGGTGTGCCCGATATGTGAGTCATGGTAACTGCCTGAGTTGCCAGCACACACACTCAAGACAATTCCCTTGGCATTACACATGACTTCATAGTTAATAAAGTGGAAGCCCTTTCTATTTATGTAGAGCCTTTCCTGTTCCCCAGGCAGTGCCATAATTCCTATATGTGCACAATATATTGTACCCCGTAATTCAGGGTAGTGGGCTACAGGCTAGAACTCCTGCATATTTGTAGCCCTGTCTTTAGAAGTACAGAGAAAATATATGTTGTCTCTGACATGTTGGAGCACAGTATTTAGGAAATGGAGGAGGCTGGATGCTTATGCCTGTGACACCCCCCAGCATGTCCACTGTTGGTCTCTGAAAGGTTTCTGTAGCTAAAGTGCTTCACATACCTTTGTCTCCACTGGTATGGGTCCCTCGGTTTGCCTTGAGTCTGAGCTGAGTACGACAGATGTTGCAAGTTCCTGTAGTGTGTCTCTAGCCACATTGTAGCACTCTACAATTTCCACCTCATGCAGACTGTGATAAGTTTATCAGGTTCTGAAAACTCTTCTTTTTCTTTGCCGTGGTCTATTAGCAGTAACAGCAGCATAGACTTCACCCTGTTGCACATGCACATGAATTAAAATAATAGTAGCACCTAACATTTTTTCTGTGTAGACTCCTTTCCATGGCTATATTCCAATAGGTTTTGTAATTCACAGGGAAAACCAGCACTGAGTCTACACATTTGCTTTACAACATGGTGAATAGCTCCTCCATCATGGATTGGTTGATTAGCATACACTTCAGCTGATTATGCTGAAATTAGCATGCTGCAGTGTTTATCATGTTTGTGTGGCTGTATATACCATGTAGCATTGCTTACTGAATCCAAAACAGCATGCTGCCATGTGTGCATCATGGCACGATGCTCACACAGTCTTAATGAACCATGTAGAGTTTATTGAATCTGCCCCATTTTTCTTTCAGGGAGGCAAGCCACTCGTCACTCTTCATATTCCCTGCTCATTAAGGATACCAAATCACAGGTTGCACTACAGTGGGGAAATAGTAAATTCCCCGACCCCCATTGTACTGCAATCTCATATGGTAACACAGTTGGCACATCCAATCCTCTGATTTTTTTTTATTCAGCTGTGTAGGCACGTCTCTGCACTTCCATATCTATCTATTAATGTACCTAGTTAGCTAGCTAGCTAGCTATAAATCTAGAAAAAAAAAGTCAGGCACTAGTATTTAATAAATCAACATACAAATATGTTTTATAGGATGCAGCTCCAAAAATAAGCTGATATGTTAGTGTCGCTTCTTCACTGTAGTTTAATGGAATTAGTGCATCATTGCTTAAACAGCATATAAGAAGGTACATGTGACTGCCACTATCCAATTAAGCCTACATTACTTAAATTTCTGTTTTATGTAATACAGCTATAAAACTTGGAAATAACCAAGACACTGCTAATATACAGAAGTAATGTTATCTTATTAATTCCACAGAAAAAGAGGCTGTTTCACTTTGAATGATTAGATGTAACATTTGTGGAGTGCAGCTCAAATGAGTTCTTCATAAAGGCTTGGGATAAATGGTTAAAGGAAACAAAATGAGACAGTGGGAGTGGTGAATGTTGACTGCTTGTTGAATGCTAAGGGAATAATGACAGACACATTGACTTGGATTCATGAGTATCTGCTTGTCACCCCTAGACTGTGTGCATGATAAGCAGTGATGAGCAGGGGGTTTGTGATTCAAGAAACAGCATTACACATTGCAACTGGCTGCAAAACAAGGGTTTGCAGATGAATATGCCAATGACCATATAATCAGTTGTAATGCATGCTAAGGAAGAAAAAAAAAAGCATGGCAGTGAGATTCAGAAATATATAAAATGAACGCAAACATGTTTCTCTAATCTTAGCTCTGAATTCCAACAGGTGCTGAAATATAGCCAGAAAGATTTTGAAGATACATTAGGGATTGCCACAGCCATTATAAATCTGTATGTGTAACAGATTTTCATATAAAATGCTCCTACTTCTGCCAGACCTCGGCCTAGAAGGTGTTGGATGTTAAGACCACATTTGACCTACCATGGACTACATGAAATATAAATAACAGAGTTGTACAGGGTGGACATAGACACTATGCAGCAAATACAGAATATCTGCCATCCTTACCTAACGCACCATGAAAATCATGAAGAGGGGGTTGAGAGGGTGGCCTAATGGTCAAGGTGTTTGCCTTACGAACACAAGGTGCAGGGTTTGAGTCTCACAAGGGGTAATTGGCTAGGCTTAAAATGGCTCGCAAGGGCAGTTAGCTTAGTACTAACCTATGAACCTATGAACCCATACCACTGGGAACTAAGGTGTGTAGCTTTATATATGCTAACTACAGGGATTCTTCAGTGGCCTACATGGGATGCACAGGGGGTTTCACAGGCAGCAACCTCATGAATACCAGTCCCTTAATGCAATGCTGCAACATGTGGGAGAGCATGTATGGTTTTCACATAACCCAGAGGTGAGAGATGCCATCATACAAAATTTCTGTGCCATAGCCCATATTCTTGAGACATTGTAGGCCATAGATTGCACCGCTATTGAAGTAAAAGCCCCACCTGGTGAACTGTGAAGAGTGTACATAAATGGAAAAGGCTACCACTACATCAACTGTCAGGTGGTTTGTAATGCACAGGGTATCATCTATAATATATGTCCAGGTCACCCAGGCAGTTTCCATGGTTCCCACATGCGGCATACCTGTGACATGTACCTAAAATTTTCAAGGCGTGACTTCCCATCTAGACATCTAGTGGAGGATGCAGGACATGCACTAGAACCATGGCCCATGACTTCTATGATTAACCCACACAACCCCACTCAGGAAAGTTACAACACTGCCCATGCACAATCTAAAAACATCACAGAGCATGTATTTGGGCTACTGAAATTATTGTTCCACTTTCCAGATACATCTGGATGTGCCCTGCAGTATCACTCTGCCATGTCTGCCAAAATATTCACTGTTTGCACCATCTTACATAATGTATTCCAGGACAGAGACTATAGTTCCCAGCACCAAAGGCAGGGCCAGCAGACACATATGAGGGGTCAGATGAGGAACCTGCAACTGTTGTGATCATGGCGGACTTAGGTCTGTTAAATATTCCATGGCACTGGCTAAGAGATTAACAGCATTGTGCATGTTGGATGTGTTTATTAGGTCTCTGTTCATTATCATTGCTAAATCATTTTGTCTACTTGAAGTGCTGGGCAGGTAAACATGGTGTTTGTACCTACACAATGACATGCACACACCTAAGCGATATAAGAGTGAGTGCTAAGACCTTTGGTTAGATATTGACTTGCAAATGTAGATCTGCATGATCAATCACTTGCTTAGATGTCTTGCTAATGAGAAGCACACTTACAAAGGGTGTGTCAGAGAGAAAAGCCTTTATTGAGAAAATTTAAGTTATATATACTGACCTTGGAGGGAACCTTGATACACACTTTTGTGTGTCTGAGATGACAAAGTGACTGTAACTCATATTATATAAACAACTTAGAAACACATATAAAAACATCATACTCATTTCAAATTGTAACATATTCATGGTACAGAGGTAATACAATAAATTAATCCACACAAACCAGAAAATATTCTCTTGCAGAGAGGTATTTGTAACCTACTATGCTTTACTATCCTGAATTCTGAAAGGATCACAGTCTCACAAGTGTACTGTGGCAGGACAATTGACAACAGCATGATAGTGTGGGTATACTACTGGTAAATATACATTTTAGAAGTACAATGCTAAGCAAATGTGCTTGTCTTTCTCTAACTCTGTTTGTACATGTTTAGGTGGCAGAACATGTTCATCATGTCAATGTTTCATTGTAATGCCATAGGTGCAATGTACAAATCTTAGGGAAGGTGCTATCTATGTGAAAAGTATGGATCTTTACTGTCAATATTTTACTTGTATAAGCACTCAGTTTTGAGAAATCATCACACTGATTTATAAATACATTTTTTGTTTCATTCTTTGTGTGACAGTTGGCATTCCTCACCAGTGCCCTTCAGCAATGTCCTGTACGAAATGACGGTTCATTTCCTATTGAAAGTCCCAAAATTTAATTTTGCTTGCACAAAGACTTAGCTGTCAGTCTTAAAAATTAGACTGACAGCAATGTGCCTTTCTCAGCAATTTGAACATTACTGAATACAGAAAATATATATGTTATGTCACTTTCTCAATGGCAAAACTTGTTAGTGATGGACGCCCTGACTGACAGTGCAAAAAAATGCAAAGTTTGGATCCGTGTTGGGGATAATTTACTATTATTGTGTATAATACATGTGCAATCATAATTTTCTGTGCTTTAAGATGTACTTATCTGTTGTCAAAATCATCGCCTTTGACAATAATAATGGTAATTTATGGGCACAACTATAATATGTCTAAACAGAAAGTATGAATACACAATAGACATACATTTAGAGTTAATGCAGCAGAATGTAAAATGCAAAGGAAATATGTATAAGACAGGTGGGGGAAAAAGTCAGCAACCAATATATGAGATAGTACATGATATCAATAAAACATGGCATCTGCCAGGTGCACAATAACACAGCTTTATGCTTATGTGGTGTCATTACTGTATGATAATGGCAGTTCTGAGTATTCCATGGATAAGAGCAGCATAAATTTGAACCCTGCCTGCCTGAAGCACATTCCCATGAATAGTGCACCAGCTGATGATGCCACAAAACAAGACATACAATTCTTGTCAGAAATTACACATATGGAGGATGATTATCAGCGGTCTGTGCGTGGATGAATATGGCCATGGATAAAAGTGAGCACAACACAAAAGAGAGCAAACAACATCCCCTATAAAAGTGTTATATCTAAGTGAAATTTATCACAACTCATCTGTGCAGTAAAACATTATTGTTTATCAACAATTGTTCTATATACTGCTGCAATGTATAACACACTGGAGTCAACATCCTACCTAATGATCAGATTAAATATATTAGATACTGACAGTAAAGCTCTATTTGTACATCAGTTGTGATAAAATATACATTTGAAGGGAGTTTGACAACATTATGGTAGAATGACAAAGGGAGTTTAAATGTCATAGTGGGATTATAATGAACTGTGTAAACTGAGATAGCTGACCCAACAAATGTCTACACAGGCCTATATTTTTTTTCTGTGCTTTTGCCTATAACCTTAATTGCATGACAGATAGCATAATTATGCTGCTGAAGACAAATTCTCAGTGTTTTTGCCATAGAACAAGAAACAAGAGTTACTGTTTCCCACTGCTGAATAGTGATGCTGCCTTGTGCTGTCATTTGTGCAATGATGCAAAAATGTACATTGTGAAACTGTGCAAGCCTATGAGGAAAGACAGCACTTATCAAATCAACATACTCCTAACATCAAAACTCTTCACATCATACCCATTAAGACATTCCTACATATCACACATTTCTTTTATTACACTCTCTTATAAGGCACAGTGTTGAATTTGAACATCTGACCACCTCATTCAACATTCCATATGTCTGTGAACTTGCTGTTGATGCCACAGAATATGTCATATTAGAGTTGTAAGAAAGTGCACAATTGAAATGGTAACTTGAACAGTGGGTTTCAATGCATATGGCCTCCCCTAAAAGGGATTACAACACTTGGGGGATCAAAAAATTCTACCTGTGTAACTATTACCATTAAGCATAATCATGCACATCACATTTGTTGATTTAGTTAGTCCTTCCAGTTGCCAGTTGCATTGGTACACATTCATATTAATCACATACCCACCTACCTAACTCAACATTCTTTAGTTGTGTGCATTTGCTGCTGATGCGAGAAAAGAAGTTAGGTTGCAATTGTCAGAAAGTTTTTATCTGAAGGATCAGCTTTAGCAGTGTATTTGAATGCATACAGCCTCCTTTAAAAGAGAGTACAGCACTTGAGGATCAGCACCCTTCCCCTCTGTAAATGTTACCACTCTGTAGAATTGTACACATCACTTCTGCTGATTAACCCTATCTTGCTTGTTATTATTTTTACACACTCATACTAAGTACACCCTCTTGGATTTAAACACATGCCTACTTCAATCTAGAGTCTTTAGATTTTTCCAATTAATGAAGATGCCACATAACAAGTCATGCCACGGATATCAGAAATCACAGAGTTAAAGATATAACTTGAGCAAGGTGTTGGAATGCATGTGGCCTCCCATAAAAAGGATTACAACACTTGTGGGATCAAAACCCTCTCCCTGCGTAAATGTTAACACTTAGTTGAATGTACACATATCTTTTGAGTAAGCCAATCATGGCTGTTACCAGGCTGCTTTTGTACACACACACACACACACACACACACACACACACACACACACACACACACACACACACACACACACACACACACACACACACACACATAAATATACAAGGTATACACTGCTGGATTCAATCATTTGCCTATCTAACTCACAGTCTCTAGACCTCTGCACTGGCTGCTGACTACACAGAAGTCATATCACAGTTGTCAATAAGTGCACACTTAAAGGAAGCATGATACTTCTAGGGAAGAATGGGCAATGTGCTTTATGAAATAGACGTTAGGAATGTGTGGATCACAATTCACAACATACTGTATCGATAATGCAAACATTCATTCAGGAGTATATTATATTATTAAACCTATTATATTGATAATATCTGTATCCTCACTCTGATATTAGCATTAGTAACTGTTACAAAGTGGGGCTAAGCATGTTAGCATGCAGAGCAACAAATGAATGTGGCCAAAGGAAAATTCTGATCACTTTTTGCAATAAGATGTGAAATGTCATCTATTGTTACTTAAGTTTGGTCAGTGGTGCTGGTCATTGCCAAATGTCATGCAACAGTTACAGTACAAGAGTATTTTTTGTACTATTCAAAAGTCTTATATCGTCTTATATCCATGTCCGTAAAGAAAGACATGTCTTACTTCACATGAATTGGCATGGGTGGGAATGATAAATATGTGTGTGAGAGTGGTACTAAGTACAGATTATTGGAATGGGAGTCATGATGGAAGTGTATACAGTAAGAAGGCATACATGCAACTGATTTTACTATTGAACTCACTGATATCAGTTGGTGAATATGTTTGCAACTGTACACGTTGAATAAAATATAAACTTTGAGACTGAGAAGGAAAATTTTAGAGAATCCTATACTCAGTTACATATACCACTGCAGAGAGTGCACCTGAATGGATTCCTCAAATCAATTATATAATAAGACAATAAAGAATATACAAATAAGAGAGGTCATTACTGAAGTGCAATGTTACTGAAGCACAATGTTGCTAAGCTCAGGTGTGAAATTGATGTCAATGTATTAGTGCATGCATAATTAAATTTTGAATTTTTGCAATAGGATGAGAACAAGCAGTAGGCTTTGTTGTTTGATGTCAAGCATTATGCAAATGCTGAGGAGAGAAATAAAGATTTTTGTTTACAAGCCATTTCTGACCATGAGTGTGGTGGGTGAATCTATATTTGATCAGATTAAAGGTGTGAAATGGGGTTGATAGAACAGAGCTGAAAATGGGCAAGCAGATGGTAGGACAGTGGGGGAGTTATTAAGAAATAAGCGGGATGGTAGTGGGAGAGGGTCATATCTATCCACACCTTCATAAGCTAAGATTGCACGTATATATGCAAAGAATTTGGGTATTTTGGATACTCACATCATAAATGATGCATATCAGCAAGTTGATAATGTTGTGTGACCAATTTGACCAAATCAGGTATATAATACATGCACATAGGTGAATTGGAAAGTTATATATGGGGTGGATGTTTTTGGTTGGACAAGTGCTTTTTTAATTTTTTTTTTTTTAAGAGAGAGAGAGAGAAACATTGAGGAAGGTATTAAGAAATAACAAGTGTAAATATCTAGGACAAGTTAGGTAGCAGGCACAGACATATTGGGCATACAAGACAGATACTAAAGGTGATGGACACAAAAGGGAGGAAACACACTGATAGGGTTATCTATAGAATTTCAGAGGCACATCCCTGTCCACCTGCAGGATTCTTTCCATATTGCTGATGTGGGCACTGAGGCCTCTCTCCATCATTTCCTCATCAGCCCTATCAACTACTGTCTGGTGACATAATCACAGCCTCCCCTGCCACTACTCCTGGTAGATACTACTGCACCAGCCCTCGGGCTACCTGACACAGATGTTGCAGGTAATACAAATGTTATGGATGCAATGCTGCCAGATTCTGACACAGAAGTGTTGGGTATCTCTGCTGCTGGTGGTGACACTGCCATGGCCGGCTGTAGAGAGATGGCAATTTGAGCCACTGTGGCAGATGTAGCTCCATGTGTTAGTGTTCATGATGAAATAGGAATGAATGTAACAGCAAAAGATAAAAAAATCTTAGAAATGATAGTGAGAGAGAGAGGTGGGAGAGAGAGACAAAAAAGAAAAATATTATAAATATTCTGTAATGTTAATGTCACAGTAATTACATATTCCAAACACATTTTAATATTATTTACAGCCATACAAGAATGTATAAGGCCAGGGCATAAATTATTGATATGGTAATGCCATATCCATGGCTCTCACAATTAAAAAATATCCTACAAAACAGTGTAGTTATTTTATAACTTGCATATGGATAATAGTTGATTAAACAGGTACTAGGCTAGAGAACATATTATTCTAATGTTCTTCTTTCAGCTTTTCCCGGTTAGGGGTCGCCACAGTGGAACTCCAGTCCGCTAATGATTGGCAGTAGATTTTTATGGTGCCAAGGTGCCAGCTCGATGCCCAGCCTTCAATGAAGGCATGCCCATTTACACATGTCTTTCAAATGCCACTCAATCATGGGGAGGACATGCAAACTCCACACAGAAGGCGCTCTAGCCGAGAATCGAATGGGAAAAACTCTTGCTGTGAGGCGACAACTTAAAACTAGTAAATATTGTATTATAGAATGCATATCAGATATATTTTTTTGCTGTCTGAGATTGAATCCACATCCATCTTTAGCTAACAATTCGCTAGTTCAAAGCTGCAAGAGCTAGTCATACAGGTCAGTAGAGTTTGCAAATGAAGAGTAAGCAAACCATGTAGTTGTCAGGCAACCACTTGTGGCCTGATGTCCAGATACTTGATAACACATTTATAAAATCAGTGCTACTCTGACATGGCAATCAGTAATAACTGAATTCATGCTTAACTTGTACTTTGTGGAGATGTTGTTGTCTCTTCTGATGTACCTCCCTCTTTCTTTTAATCTCTACAGGGATACACATAAAAATAAACAGTAATGGAGATTTGTGTGTTTTGCCATGACATGGTATTTTATTGCACTGTTATCAGAGGATATGCTTATATTACTGATGTGGTGAGTGGGACCTATAATGATCCCTCATTTTCCTTAGGAGGACCTGTCTTTGCCTTTTTAGGTCTCTGTACTGGTGACAGCACTGTTTACCCATGTGTATCATGCCAGTAGCATCGGTGATAACCTTGGCTAACATAATCTAATCCTCAGCCTTGTACTGAGACCCAGTATGGTCAGCTTGCAGAAGCCTTCAGCTGTATAGGTGAAACTTTTCTTCATGCCACTTCTGTGCTGCAGATGGAACAGTGTCCACACCATGCCATTTCTTCCCTTCAAAGATCTCCGTCCATGGCTCTGACACAAGTTATTTGTCTGTATCAGACCTTCTTGGAGAACATGAATGTTAGTGGGGGATTCTATGACTGCTCCTAATTTGCAAATGTCTGCAAATTTGATCAGCAAGAGGCCCTTGTCATTGGCCTTACTTCAGAGAAGTAGATTCCAAAAATGAGCTGTCACAGGACCGATCCTGGAGGGACTCCTCT